>NW_026057578.1:92159714-92286002 GCF_023721935.1 Panthera uncia
ACCTCATGGGCTCTCATTTCACCTATATTTCAATTACACTGGATTATTGTGCATCTTTTAAAGTTTATTTATTTGTTTTGAGAGAAACAGAGAGAGAGCAAGCAGGGGAGGGTCAGAGAGAGGGAGAGAGAATCCCAAAAAGGCTCTGTGCTGTCAGTGCAGAGCTTGATGCAGGGCTTGAACTCACAAATCAGGAGATCATGACCTGAGCTGAAATCAAGAGATGCTTAATGGACTGAGTTACCCAGAAACCCGTCACACTGCATTATTTTTAAGTAAATTCTGAACAACTTATTTCGTCTGTTAAGTATTTTATGTATCTCTAAATGATGAGAACACTTAAATAATATAATTATAATTCCATAATCACACCTAAAAGCAATATAATCACATAACATTTTCAATGTTCACTTTTAGTCAGATGTCTAATAATTATTTTTCCCATTCGATTTGTTCAAATTAGGATTTAAACATAGTTCATACATTATATTTGATTGGAACATCTCTTAAAACTTAAGTGTGTTATATTGCATTATTTTCTTAAATTCCATGTTTAAGAATATGGAATCATTTGTCCTGTAGAGTTTCTAGACTAGAGATTGTATCCCTGTGTTGTAACGTGAAATCTGGGTCCAGATTTTCTAGAAATTGATAGCTTAATGTTAATCAGAAGTTCTCAAATTGTTCTGATCTTAGGATACTTTTACATTCTAAAAATTATTGGATTCTAAAGAGTTTTTATTCATATGATTTACTATTTATAATACTACGTATTAAAACAGATATTTTAAAAATATTTACTAACTTGTTTTTATCATATTTGAAAAAATATCAACAGTATGCCCATATGCATATAACTAAAGTTTTTCTGCTAGTCCGTTTTTCAAGAATTGTGTTCCATGAAAACGTGGAGTAAAACTCCATGTTACAAATGCTTTTCTTCAAGACAACCATTATAGTTTAGCACGCAGATTCCCATTTAGTCACACAAAATAGTAAGAGCAATGTATTCAAGGTTTGCAATTACTAAAATTAAATGTATTTACTGTTCTATCAAATTCCTCAAGGATAGTTTTAAGTGAAATGTCTTTTTTGTTTCTTGTAAATGCCTGGAAATGAAGGATACAGGTTGATGCCATTGCCTTGATTAATGCCATGTCACCAGAACTTTTAACCACCGTTGCCTTTGCTCCATCAATGCAAATGTCAGCACAGTAAAAAAGGCAAATACCATTTTAGTATTGTTATGAAAATTACAACTTCACAGTCCCTCTGAAAGGGTCTTGAAGACACCCGTGGGTCTGGAACTCACAATGGAAATGCTACTTTCATGTATCAGATTACCTACAGAGTACCTACCTTCTGAGTACAGAACTAAACTGAGGAACTATTTCTCAGTCTTCCTACACAGAGACAGCTAGATGGCAAGTCTACCTGCTGTTCCTTATGAACCCGGCTTTCCTTCTGACTTAGACACTATCGCTCCACGCTTCCTTCACACCTTGCCATAATATTGAGGAAGCAGCTCTGAACTTGTTCCTGTTCCTGTTCTTGGTTTCAATTCTTTCTTTTCCCTCAACTTTCTTTTCCCAATACTTGGCACTCACCAGCACTTCCAATTCCTATACCCACCGATTTATACTTACTAGTTTTTTGTTTGTTTGTTTGTTTGTTTGTTTGTTTGTTTTTTACTGGACAAAGTTTTTACTCTTACTGGCCAAAGTTTAAAAAAATTCATATATATGCTTACAGGAATGAATTTTTGACTGATTAATCAAATACACTCTGGACATTTTCCTTAACTATCCAATGCTACTATATTTTCTAAGCTATGTACATCAGAATTTCTGCCGTAGGGCTGCCTCCCCTGCCTTAAGTTTTTCAGAACAAAGTATTTGGCAAAGAACAGGGAAAGTTCAAACTTCACCTGTTCTTGGGGAAAGTGCTGGCGTGTTAACAGGAAAGAGGCAACATCTGTGGCAATTCCCAGGCTTTACTGGGAAGACACTTCTCCCCATGGCGGGAATCTCCTGGAATACAGGCCAAGCCCTTCCCCATGACCCTTGTTCTTGTTCCACATTCCGGTTATTCATTTGAGTGCCCCTCCTTCTAATTTTCTTATAAAAGCACAGTCTTCTCTGACAAGACAAACCACTGCAAATCCCTGCAAGACAGGTGAGTGGAAGCTGACAGAAGATGAGACCATTGAAAGGGCTATACTGTACATATTTGGGGGAAGATACAGGAGGATCTCTGTCAGATACAGGAGCTCTGAGACTCAGCACAGGCAGGCTTGGGAGGTCTCATGGGGTAGGAGCATGTACAGATTTTCTAGTTCTTTCCAGAGCTATACAAGGGGATGGATGTCACTAAGATGAACTTATTCCTAGGAGACTAACAAAGGAAAGACAAGGATCTCTATATGTCCTCTCTCTGATCACACTTCTCTTAGTGAAATCTGATTGCTTCCTCAGGTCACAGACATGATGCGGCCTCACACGGACCTCCCCAGCATGTCCTGGATGCTGTTCTCCTGCCTGATGCTCCTGTCTCAGGTCCAAGGTGAGATTTCTCTGCCTCTAACACTGGGTCCTTGCGAATGCTCAGGGCCAAGAGGAGAAGGAAGACTCTCGTGGTACTGGTGACATATATCCCCACACCATGAAATGGCCTGTAACTCGTCCATCACCACACCATCCTTCAGGGTAACCAGGGGTGGCAGGCATCACAGTGGTCCACTAGCACCGCAAGGAGGTCCTTTGCTTCTTGTCAGTGCACTCTCATTTATGTTGGTAGGCGAAAGAGGAAAGTGTGAAGGGACAGAAATAAAATAAGGGGAAGGAAAATGAGGACCCAGGGCAAGAATGTGTATCCTAGAGCAGGGAAGGGTTGGACTGCTGAACTAGACTGAAAAGAAAGGAGAGGTTTCCTCATTTAGTGGGGCTGGTTCAAGAACAAGAAATCCTGAAAGTGTTGGCAGTGGTGAGAGGCAGTCAGGACTTTGGCATCACTTCCCAAAGCACTGACCCCATAGATGTTCCTCTAGGTCACCTCCCACCCTGATCCCCAGTCTCCTATTCACCTCTTCTCTCTCTTTTGTGTCCTTCCATCCTAGGTGAAGACTCGCCCAAGGAAGTGCCCACTCCACGGATCAGGTGTCCCAAAGGCTCCAAGGCCTATGCCTCCCACTGCTATGCCTTGTTTATGACACCAAAATCCTGGATGAACGCAGATGTGAGTACTTGGATTTGCAGGTCGGGGTTTTAAGGGCAAGTACACTAGAGACCTGGTGGGTGGGGGGGTCCATTTCCCAGAGTTCCTTGGGGGTGACGGTGAGCATCCTCATCTTTTGCATGTATACCTCTTCTCCCCTACCTCTGCACTGCCCGTCTCCCAGTGATGTCTGAGGCCTCCCCTGAGTCTCTCCCTTCCCCACACAGATGGCCTGCCAGAAGAGACCCTCGGGACACCTTGTGTCTGTGCTCAGTGGGGCTGAGGCATCCTTTGTGGCCTCCCTAGTACAGAACAGTGCAAACACTTACTCAAACATCTGGATGGGGCTCCATGATCCCACAGAGGTATGAATACATCTTCTCTCTATAACCTCTCAAGCTGCTATCGCCACCCGAGCCCACTCCCTGTCCCCTGTGTCTGCCCAGTAAATGCCCTAGAGAGCCTTGGAGCTCAGAGATACAGGAGGATATTAGGGGAAAAGGGAGGACCTTGTGGCCAGCTGAACAGCTGAGTTCTGTGGAAGTCTCTTGCCTCTGCTGAAGTTAATCTGCTTCTTAATTTGCACGTGAGGCCATGTAATTCAGTTCTCTGAGCTTCACAGAGTCTACACGTATTGTGCAGAGTGATTCCTAAATGAAGAGACGATCCATTTTTGCTCTATGGAACAGACACTGTCTTTGAGGTTCAGAAGCTAATCACATATGCATCACTCGTTGCTGTTCAGTCAGTGACAGGTTACTCTGAATGGGTCTATTGGTCTTTGTGTTTATGGGCTTCAGGATTTGTCAATAAGAGCAAGGAGTTAGGAGGAGTCTCCCAGAGGAGAGCTTTGGCTCCCAGGCAGCATCTAGAGGAGCAGACCAAATTCCATGATGCTGGGGAGGGGTTCCTGCAAGGAGCCCTTTAATGGCCATTCAACCTCACTAGACTCCATCCTCTCTAGGGCTATGAGCCCAATGCAGGTGGATGGGAGTGGAGTAGCACGGATGTGCTGAATTACCTTGCCTGGGAGAGACACCCCTCCACCAACCCAAACCCCGGCTACTGTGGGAGTCTGTCAGCAAGCACAGGTAAGTAACAGAGGAGCTCCTTTCTGCCAGACCTCTCCATCCTCTTTTTCCCTATTTCTCAGTGTGACCGTCAGAGAATCCCCTTGAGCAAGAAAATGTAGGGTTGGTTTATCTTCTCCCACCCCTTCTCATCTCTCCTTTCTTTGAGTCCCATTCCCCTGGAGTAGGACACTGCTGAGGATGAGGGAGAGGCTGTGAATCCTACGCCAGAATCTGGGCTGCCTGTACCTTGGGTTCATGGGCTCCACCAGCCACATCTACCTGAGCTCCTCTGTCTCTCTAGGATATCTGAAATGGAGAGATTATAACTGCGGTGCAATGCTACCTTATATCTGCAAGTTCAAGGACTAGGTCTGGTGGGACGTCAGGAGCCTGAGTTTTGTGTGCAGCTCATCATGGACATATGACCAAGTGTGAAAACCTACCCTGGAAAGGAATAGTCTCCCCCTACGCTCTAACCTGACCCTTCCTTCTGATCATTTCTCCTCCCTATTCATTTAACTTTATGTTCTTTTTGTGTATTACATGGCCTGAGATTGCAGAGAGCAATAATAAATACTTCATTCCATGTTGTGTGCTTTTGTGCTCCTATCTCATAGCAAGAATATGAAGAACAATGGGTATGGGAGGAGTTCTAGGTCTTGCCTCTGTCCAATGTTATTTATTCCCCCAGGGAAAATTCTTAAATGTACATCCCCACCAGTGTGTTTATGATCAGTATATAGTCCCTGTTCATGTACCTTTGTGTTGTTTATAGAAAAAGACATTACTCACCTACACATTCTATTACACATTCCTCCTATTTGTAATACTAACAGCCTTAGTGGTATCTGAAGATCTTAGAAGAGCACATCTGTAATCATTTGCTATCATTGATATTTTTTTTCTTTAATTTACAATCTTCCTTGGACCCTGACTTCTATAAAATACATTGAAAAATGAATGGGTTTATGATTATAGTGCTTACAGGTAGAGCATTAGAAGTTGTCACTCTCTTCCTTAAAACAGTTCTATTCTTAAACTAACCACCAGAAAAATGTTTGAAATTGCGATAATTTGTGGTGACCAATTGGGACTCATCTCCTGGGACTGGACTTAATTGCCTTCCATACAAAATCAGATTATAAAATTTTTTTAAACATTTTTATTTATTTTTGAGGGACAGAGAGAGATAGAACATGAGTAGAGGACAGAGAGGCAGAGAGGGAGACACAGAATCTGAAGCAGTCTCTAGGCTCTGAGCTATCAGCACAGAGCCCGAAGCAGGGCTCAAACCCACCAGCTGTGAGATCATAACCTCAGCCAACGTTGGACACTTAACTGACTGAGCCACCCAGGTGGTCCTGATTTTTTTTTTAAATGTTTATTTACTTTGAGGGAGAGAGAGACAGCATGCGAGTGGGGGAGGGGCAGAGAGAGAGGGAGACACAGAATCCCAAGCAGGCTCCAGGCTTCGAGATCTGAGCTGTCAGCACAGAGCCCAGTGCAAGGCTCTTGAACTCATGAACCACCAGATCATGACGTGAGCCTAAGTCGGAAGCTGACTGAGCCACGTAGGCACCCCCAAGATCAGATTTTTTTTTCAGAATTTAAAAATAATGGCTTTTGTCAAGTCAGTCAATATTGTCTACTACACCTAGAGCCATGCTTGAGTTCCTAAAATACTAATCACGGAGGCTTTGTTGCTAAATTCATAGTCTGTATTCATAACCATTTATATCCTGAATAATCATAAATTTATTTCTTCTAGTGAACTCTTATGAACTTTTGTATCTAGAAGTCTAGAACAAAGGTAGGCAGGCAGTTTTTACCTCTTCTCTCTCTATCTCTTCTCTCCCACTGAACCTTCCATAATATAATGCCCTCTGGGTAGTTCCAATGCAGTTAATAAAAATGCTTCTCTCTCCTAATCATAACAACAACAATGATAATAATAATAAATAGTAATAAATAATCTCTTATTTTCTCTCACTAAAAATTACTCCTACACCAGGGAAGAAGGTGTGGGTTCTCCAATTTGTGTTGGAGCCCTGGATGCCTAACATGTATGCAAAAAACTTTTTGTTATATCCAATATCTGAAGTCCCCATAATTTCTTCTTTCAGAGTCCAGCTGGGTTGCTGACAGCTTGTAAGTGCCTTGCCTGAGACACACATAGGCTTCTGTTAGGCTGACTCAGTGTAGACTATTTGGATATAAGCTGCTGACATGCATTCTAACTCACTCAAGCAAAGGGGGAGGTTTTGGGAAGTATGTGGATTTATCTCAGTGCACCAAGATTAGGGAAGATAGCTGAAGGACTAGGAAAGGGAAAAATAAAGTTAGGAAATGAGGTTAATTTCTTCTTCCTTTTCTCTATTTTATTTCACTGGGTGCGATTTCTTTTAGCCAATCAGTTTCCTTGCCCTTGGGATAACTCAAGGTGACATGGCTAACTCATTCTACCAAACTTTTCACTCCAGGGATTCAAAACTTTAAGTACATTTTCAGTAAACAAATTTGTTTTCAGGAGAATATCTGATTATTCCAGCTAAGACTGGGTATTCACCTCAGTCTAGTCAGCTGAGGGAAAGAATTTGAGTCATGTAGTGTTACTATGGGAGCCAAACTCACCTCTTAAGTAGGATCTGTGGATGTGACCCAGTTTTTAGTGAAGGGGGGCAGGAAGGCACTCCAACAGAAGTTTGCTGCAATAAACATGACTTAATTGTCTCATTGTTTTGTTCTGACCTTGGCCTGTTTTCTGATTGAATCTTATTCTTTGGGTACTCACACATTGCCACAGGTACCATACCTGCCTCTGTTCTTGGACTGTCTTCCAGACTTTCAGTAGTTGTCAGCTGGCTATTGTGCTTACTGCTTTCATTGTATTTACCCAATTCCTGTTTGTTTTGAGGACTGTGAATAACCTGTCATGATGTGGATTTCTGCCAGTCATTGTAAGCCAATGAATTGGACAAAACCTTCCCATTTGGATCAGCACATCACCACAGGCTCCTGGGCCTCTTGATGGTGTTTCTGTCATGGACTTTACTCTCATCTAGAGTTCAAGAGGCAAAACAATTTGATAGAAATAGCACCTACAAAGAACATCTGGATAAGAGTTAGGTGAACTGAGGCGCCCTATTTCCTAATATCTCTGAATGTAACTTGGTGATTCATCCCTTTAGTTTTTTTTGTAATTTGTTTTTTAATTTTTTTTAATGTTTATTTATTTTTGAGACAGAGAGAGACAGAGCATGAATGGAGGAGGGTCAGAGAGAGAGGGAGACACAGAATCTAAAGCAGGCTCCAGGCTCTGAGCTATCAGCACAGAGCCCGACGTGGGGCTTGAACTCACAGACTGTGAGATCAGGACCTCAGCCAAAGTCGGAAGCTCAACCGACTGAGCCACCCAGGCACCCCTCATCCCTTGAGTTTTAACAGAGTTCTTCCCTTTCCACCTCCAAACCTCCTACCACCAAACCACCTTTGTCCATTCTTCTTAAGTAGTTTTTCAAGTGCACCTCCAGGGTACCGTAGCACATCAACCATGTAGATCTCTGCAATTTATGTGTATATTTAACACATGGATTTATTTATAGATTTCTCCCACATGTCTAAAAAAGAATTCTCTAAAATTGCTTTCTTTGCAATACTCATTTCGTGAGCTACTGATGGACAACAATTTTGTTGTGTGTATACATTTTGGAAATACTCCTTAGGAAGTTCTAAAGTATACAGAGTTAAGTAGGTTTCTTTACTGCACGGCTTTTCCAAGTATTTGTATGTAAATGTATGAAAATAAAGTCATAGGATTGTCAGCTCATCAGGCAGTTATTTGGTCACACGTTTCTGTGTGCCTGTTTGTGTATCTATATTTGGGAGAAATACCTATTAATAGATCATAAGTTGAATTCAGTTTTAATAATAGTCAAAAGTACTGTTTTTTCAAAGCAGGGATTGCAACTTACAGTCATTCGAAGTCATTAAATCAATTTAGTGGGTAATACAAACATTTTCTTAAAAGAGAGGAGAGTAATATAGAAAATTCTGCAGGATATTGCACAAAAATGTTTAATAAACTGTTTGAAATTTTGATTCGTTCCATATATATGTGTGTGTGTGTGTGTGTGTGTATGTGTGTGTGTGTGTGAAAAGCATTGGAATATAAAATATACTTCATATTGTAAATAGCAGTCAACATTTTGAATGCTAGTCTGAAGCATAGGCTTTTAGCTAACTATAGGAGAATTAAATGAAGTACCACTAGGGGGAGAGGTGGCCTAGCAGAGAGTGTAGTACTGGGAAGATAATAAATAAGAATGATCTGGCTGCTTCCCCAGAGAGGGTTAGAAAAAAGACATTAGGGAAAGGGGGGAAAACAAGTTTATTCCTACATCCTCTAAGATGAAATGTCTGCTACACATACCTGGGAACAGAAGAAACAAATCTTGCAAGTGAAAATGGACAGAATATAAATAGCGGAAGATTCAGGATTGGGTAGTTCATTGTGTCCCTAATTAATAGAAAGCCAGGAATATATATACAGAATGCTGGACACAGAAGTAAGACAGAGAGAGCTAGGACTCAAGGGCTCCTTATACCATCAGAAACTGTGAGTCATTTGTGGTTTTGTCTTCTCTTGGCTACTCAGAGTGAGAATGCTTCCCGTGTGTTGAAGAATGTCCCCTTGATATGGTTCATGGTGAGAGCAGAGTCACAGCTCCCATTATAGAGGCAAACGTGGCAGATATCTAAAGGTGGTAGCTAGTTCTCTGGAGGTTAGGGGGTATGTTCAAAGCATGACAATAGGATACCTTAGCCAGGTAGTAGTGCAAAAAGAAACAATTAGAGATTATTCACAAAGGCTATGGAGCTTGGGGTTCTGCAGAAACAGCAGTGAGGGTTCAATGGTTATGACTCACATGGAGTTTCATCATCAAATTTTTCTAACTTCATGGTCTTGCCTGTAGTTTTAGCTATTAGACTTTCCTGGTTCCTTCTTGTTGTATAAACCTGGGGCTCCAGGCTCCCAATTAATCTCTTTTTTCTTTTAAGTTTATTTATTTATTTTGAGAGAGAAAGAGAGCGTGCACCAGCAAGGGAGGGACAGAGAGAGAGGGAGAAAGAGAGAATCCCAAGCAGATGGTGCAGAGCCCAATGTGGGGCTTGAATTCATGAACCATGAGCCAAAGTCAAGTTTCAGAAGCTTAACTGACTGAGCCACCCGATGAATCTTTGATCTAATGAAAAACCTTTATATTTTATTTGTTTTGATCTTTATAGTTCATCAAGGTATATTTGAGATGCAGTAAACTGCAGTATATATTCAAAATATAATTGATGTTTTGACATACATATACACCCATTAAATCATCAAAATCCAATAATAAGCATACTCGTCACCACTAAAGACCTCCTCTGCCAAGCCCACCTCTTACCTTCAGCTTCTCCAATCCCTCAAGCCAAGGCAACCACTGATCTGTTTTCTGACACTATAGATAAGTTAAATTTGGATTTCCTAGAATCTTATATTAATGGAATGATACATTATATACTTTTCTCTCTGGTTTCTTATATTCAGCATAATCATTTTGAAATTCACTTATATTATTGCATGTATCCATACTTCATTTACTTTCATTGTTGAGTTATATTCTATTGTTGAGTGATATTCTATTGTGTGTATATGACATAATTTGTCTATTCTGTTGGTGAACATTTAAGTGATTTTTAGTTTTTATCTATTATAAATAAAACTACTGTGAATGTTAGTATACAGGTTTATGTACAGATAAATCCTTTTCACTTATCTTGGGTAAATATCTAGGAGTGGAATAGCTGCACTGAATACTAGGCATATATTTAAGTTTTTAAGAACAGCCACACATTTTCTAAATTGATTTTATCATTTACATCAACACCAGTGGTGCATAAGATTTCCAATTATTTTACATTCTCAGTATGGTCAGCCTTTCTAATTTTAGTCATTTAGATAGGTATAAAGTGATATCTCATTGTGATTTTAATCTGCCTTTCTCTAATAATGAAGTTGAGAAACTTTTCGTGTGCTAAATTCCAGTCTTATGGTACAGCTAAGTGTCTTGATTGTAGTGATGATTACAAAAAGAAACACATGTGATAAAAAAGTGTGTGATACAGCTACACACACACACACACACACACACACACACACACTAAGTATATGTATAAATGGTAAAATTTGAATAAGTTATCTAGATTGTGCTGTCAGTTTCCTGGTATCAATACTCCAGTTATGCAAGATTTAACACTGGAAGAGGCTGGTAAAGGGTTCTGGAACCACTTGTATGCTTCTTTGCACATTCTTATGAATCTGTAATTATTTCAGACTACAAACATTTTTCAAATTAACCCTTTTTTTAAATTTTATTTTTGATGTTTATGTTTTGAGACAGAGAGAGAGAGAGAGAGAGAGCAAGCGAGAGCGGGGGAGGAGCAGAGAGAGAAGGAAACACAGAATCCGAAGCAGGCTCCAGGCTCTGAGCTATCAGCCTTTTGTCTCCCCAAGCTCCTTCATATTTAATTCCTCACCTTACCTAATTTTTTTAAGTGTTGCCTGTGTAACCATGTTCTATTTCATATCTCCATTTTACTCTTAATGTGTTAGAGATTCACTGTTGCCGAACTGTGCTGTGTTCTGAACTCTCCTGATACCACCAAAGTATTCAGTGAGCCAGCATTTGTATAATTATTTTTCTATCCCTCATCTAACCAGACTTACCTCTGTGGTACAGTTAATCACTTTTTCCTTCCTGAAGACCTCTAACTTCCTTGACTTTTTTAACACCACACTTTTCTGGATCTTCATATCCTTAAGTCTCCAACTCCTATATAAACACTTGAACTCTATCTAATCCTTAAATGTGTATATGTTCATTTAGATGCCAAAATACAGATACAAAATATTAAACACAACGTAAGTTTATTTGCCTCTCATATCAGATTTTGGATCCAAGCTTTTTCATCTTCTTGCTGAGGCGTCTAATTGAATTGTTCTTGTCTGCTTAACTGAAGCAGAGACACAGCTCTGTCTACATTTCAGCTAGTGGGAGGGAGAAGAGTGGCATCCTGAGCCAGCCAACTTACCTCTAAGTTAGAAATGACCCAGCAGTTGTGCACATCACCTCTCCTCCTCTCCCAGAGCCTAAACTCAGTCAGTCAGCCATGGAGCTACAGATGCTGGAAAATGTGGTCTCTGGCATGATGGGCATGAAAACAGCTATAATTTTATTACCATGGGACAGTGGGAGAATGGATTTGGAAAGACCTCTAGCAGTCTTTTATTGGTAGTATTCCTCAGGATTTCATCCATAGTGAACTTATTCTTTTATTTTGTACATTTTTCAAAAGGTAATTTTATCTATTTTCTTGATTTTCACTCACTTTATTTTAGTCCCAATTGTGGATCTCCTTTGCATCACCTTCACTAGCCTTTGAAATCAACTATCTACTCACCTGCTTGACTTCTGCAGGTAATCACTTTTCTATCCCATTTAGAATGGTGGTTTTCAAATGTAGCCAATTTGCAACTCTGAGGACATTTGGCAGTCTCTAGAGTTTCTTCATTGCCACAACAGTGGTGGTGGGGGGGGGGGGAGGTATTCCTCCTGGCATCTAGTGGGTTAAAGTCAGGATGTTGCTAAACATACTGCAATGCACAGTGTTGCCCTCTACAACAAAGACTTAGATGCCCCAAAATGTCAAATTGCTGCTGTTTAGAAACATTGCCCTAAAATATTGCCAGTTACCTAGTACATGTCAATAGATTTTGAGAGAATAAATGAAAGAATAATTCAGTAGAACATGTAGAAAATGTAAACTCAGTAGTCTTTATGACATAAATAGTAAACATGAGGATATCATATGTTCTCACTCATAATCAACTACTCAGTAATGCTTACAACTTATTGAGCTTTGTGTATCTCATCCCATTTAAAATGAACAAAAAGTCTGTCGGGTATTAAAACATTGCACAGATGAGCAAAACAAGGCTCAGGGAGCTTGAGTAATTTGCCTATAATCAAAAAGCTATGCCTCAAACCCAGGATTTCTGTGGCCATGAAAGCACCCCACAGCCTCTAGGATTCATCTTCCTTCCACTATACACTCAGTCCTTTAACCTTGAATGCTTGAACAGTTAGGAGATGGATTGGACCTCTTCTTCTTTCTCTACTGGTGGTCACCCCAGGCAAGGATAAACTCTTGTGTCAGCATTTATGTTCCTCCCCTTGACAAAGTTGTAGTATCACTTTAGCCTAAAATTTTCAGAAGAGGGAAAACTAAGAAAACCCTTACTTATAACTCTGACCTTAGTAATGTTTTGAGCTGGCTGAAAAATTTCTGAAGACCCTGGTGACCCCACCCTAGCTCAATCTCATTTGGAAATCCTAAGTGCTTGCTCTTCTCACCTCTGAGATTCTCCAGTCCTCAAGTCAGTGAAAGGGAAGCATCTATAAAGTACTTTTTTTGGCATGTAAAACCTTGTCATCTATCTTTTCCTTACTCAAATCCATACTGTGTTCCTCAGAAGTGTTAGAAAAGTTTTTCCTTTTAAAGAAAAATAGGAAAATATTTTCTATGAGAGATGGTTAAGGAACAATATGGCATAAATAGAGAAAAATAATAATCTTTCCAGGGATATATGCATCCTGAGAGAAGGGAAAGAACAGAAATGCCTTTATAAAGTTCTCTTCTTCTGTCTTCTGAATGCCCTCAATTATTCACTCAAGAGGCTGAATGGAAGAAAAGGAAGGATTCTGTAGGAAGACATGCTGAGGTATTAGAGAAGAAGTCATAGTACAGACAAAGGGATTTTTGTTCATTAGCAATTTTAATTATGTCAAGTGATAATTATCAGAAAAGGACAGTAGAAATTGTAGGGGGGCATCCCATTACATTAAAATTGACATGCATGAAATTATCCTATATTCTTTTAAGCTAATCCTGTGTTTCCTTTTTATCTTGTTACCATATTGTCTTTATAATTCTCAGCTAACTAAAGTCAAGTCAACAAACTACAGAGCCCCTATGATATCTAGTATACTAGAAATTATGTCAAAAATACCCTAGAATGCTAGTGTTGGAAGGGACTGTAATACTGACTGTTTAACACTTTTACTTCATTCCTCAGAGTTCTGCCCTGAAGGGGAGTAGCAGGCAAGGGAGCAGTTAGCCATAAAGACAGTTAATGTTAGGTGTTTTCAGGTAATGATGAGATGAAGAAATCAGTTGAAGTTACTGACTTATGATTCTTATTTTTTTAACTTGATCAATAGTCAGAAAACTGATATTTTCAAATGGTTGACATCTACTGAGATGTCCTCCAATGATCCCTGCTTCCTGGTATTGACACCCTGTGTTTAATCCCTTCTCCTGCAGGTGGGATGGCCCTGGTGACCTGCCATTTACCAACAGAATATAACAAAGATGATGGGATAGAGTTCCATGATCAGGTAACAAATAACTGTGACTTCTCTCTTACTTGCATTCTTTCTCTCTTGCGCTCTCAGTCAACCACTCTGATGAGGAAAGCTGCCATGTTGTGAGTTGCCTACATGGAGATAAACTTGGAACCTACATGGCAAGGAACTGAAGGAAGCCTACAGCTAGCAACGAGCAAGGAACTGTGGTCTCACTCCAGCAGCCCATGAGAAAATGAATCCTTCCAATAATCATGTGAGTGTGAAATCTAATCTTTTTCCTGCCAAGGCTTCCATTGAGTCTGCAACCCTTGATGTTGCCTAGTGAGAAACTCACTAATTTCATAGCTTGTAGGTCAGCAATCTGGACCTGACTCACAGAAACTATGAAATAATAAGTTTGCTTTTAGGTTACTATGTTTGGGATAATGTATTATATCACAGGGGATAAGTAATACAGTCAATTTCCTAGCATAATATAAAGGCAAACATGAATACAACTTTAAGGCATGTGGTTATTTTTCTAAAAGAAGGACCAACTTGGGTATATTCTTTATGCAAATTAAAACAGCTCGCCATTGTTGAACTTGAATTCAAATATTTTAAACTAGAACTGAATTGGGGTACTTGAATGACTCAGTCAGTTAATAGTCCAACTTTGGTTCAGGTCATCATCACATGGTTTGTGGATTCAGGCCTCGTGTCAGGCTCTGTGCTGACAGCTCAGCTTGGAGCCTGGGATCTGCTTCAGATTCTGTGTCTCTCTCTCTCTCTCTCTCTCTCTCTGCTGCTCCCCGACTTGTGCTCAAATGGAATGTATGTTGTAATGGTTATATTTTCTGGACTTTTTTTTTTTGGAGATGTGTGTCTGTTATGGATGGTTGGTTTGATTATCCTATGTGCATTTATTATTCTTGTCCATATGTAAAGGAGTGGGGATGGGAGGGTGTTTTGTTCAACAAGTTTGTCCAAGAATGTCATAAGCTGATCTTCACTTTAAGTTAGAAGTGACCAAAGACTAGCTTGATCTTGGCTAAGCACAGCCAAAATCAAGGAATGGATGTTTCATGTCTGAGTAAGTTAATAATGAATAATGCTGGGATATGTCATGATTTTCTATGTTATTGTATTGTGAATCTCCTTAAGGTAGAGATGGGGCAGCTATTGTCAACTGTCCCAGGTAAGAGTGGACCTAATAAAGGAAATAAGTAGTAGCAGACCTTAGCCTTAAAGGAGAAGAATTTCCTTCCCCTTCCTAGGTTTCTTACTACACGACCTTAAGTTTGAGCAAGAAGGGCATGCTCTAGGCCTTGGTATTCTAAATATGGTCTTCAGTAATACCCTGGAGCTTGGTAGAAATGTAGAACCTTATGCCCCACCTCCAACCAATTGAATCATAATGTGCATTTAAACAAGATTCCCAAGTGACTTAAATGCACATTAAAATTTTAGAAGTACTGTTCTAAAGTACATTTGAGTTAGATAAACTGGCCCCTAGCTCAGGGCATCAGACTGCAGACCAGGCAAGGAAGTATCCTCTGGGGATGAGCTATGATCCAGGCTTGTAGGATACACCCTTTAGTTGTTAACTTTCCTCATCTGCTAATAAAGTCTTTTAAAAAACATAGCCTGGTCCCAGCTATAACTGAGGACACTGAAAGAAATTTCTCTGCTTATGATTGCCATTAAGCCACACAGTAGATACCAGTAACAACTTGAAAGAAGCTGGTCCAGATTTGCTAGAGAGGGCCCCCGGAAGAATAAACAGAAAATGTAAGTGATGCAGATGGAAATCGTTGACTGAAGAGGCAAGCAATGCCAGTAGGGTTCTGTGGAACATGCAGGCATCCCCTGAGAATTCCCAGAATGACACAAAGTGGGGACATTATAAAACTTGGGTTCCACAGAGTCAAGTAGGGTGAGAGCTTCGGTATTAGTGAACTAGGCATTGCTACCTCATCTGATGGTCACATATTGATTGGTGAGATCCTGTCAGTCTGAAGGCACAGACAGATAGCCCCTACTTCAGAAACTTTTCATTTCAGCACCAGGTTCTATTCTTGCTAGTTACACCCTTAGTGTGCTCCCTGTCCCTGTGTGGATTTGGCTGTCAGATTTTTTAAGTCTTTGCTACCCACTCCCTTGCAGCCTCTTCCACTGCCTTTCTAATTGGAATTTAACAGGGCTTGTCCCTAGTTCCGGATATGCATTGGATTCTTTTGTTTCAGAGCCGTTTCTGGCCTATTTTCCTACTCCATTCCCATTACAGAGCTCACAGCAGAATCTGCATCTACCTTTCCTCTGTATCTCCTCACAATGCCTATTTGCAGGATAGTGAGGGGCAGGGTGGTAGAGGGAGGGCTAGGGTATGTGCAGGAAGGTTCTGGGCATGGCATATGGTGCTAAGTTACTGATCATAAGCAAAACTCACTCAGAAGAACATAAGATTTCACTAAAGAACATAATAGCTTACCATTAAAACAACAAGAAGTGACAAAGCATATGCTTGTGACTTACAAAAACTGCTAATTAAACAAAATATGCGCATGCTGGCAGCTTACTAAATGTGGTATGTCACCACTTAGATTCCTGGCACCCTCAACACCTCTCCACCCCCATCTGCCAATGTAATCTGAGCTTTGCAGACCATACATTCCATCTGTTCTTCCATCTCGGCAATGCCAGATCTCTCTTGAGAAAAACTCAGGAATGCTCACCAACAAAGACATGTGGGAGATCTCATCAGAAGATCCTAGCCACTCTCTGGATCTTGGTATGAAGTGAGAACAGCTGGTATCCAAATCTTGCTAGCTTCAAGCTGACAGCTCTCGACACCATTGGACTCCAAATAAGCTGTCCTCTGACAGGAAACAAGCAGTAATTGGAAGTGTTTCAAATTTGACACAGTCTATTTATTCTCTCCCAGATCTAAATGCATCCACATCCAACTGCCAAGTTTCTAAGATGTATGCAAACCTACAGATTCTCTCAGGTAGAAAACTAGTTCCCTACTGAACAAAAGCTATTGGGTACTTTGCTTCTTCATATTTCTCTATGGTTTCCAGTGTTTTCATGACATTCTTCTCTTTCTTTTACCTCATTCTGCTTCCCCACTATCAAACCTTCGGTTTAAACTTCTTCCTGTCTTAGAATAAAAATAAAAACATCCTTATCTCTGGAAAATGGAGTCCATACATCAGGGGTTAGGCCTGGGAGGAGGTGATGAGTAGATCAGGGTTAGGGAAAACTTCCTAAAGTAAATTCCAGTAAATTCAGAGGATTCAAAGCACTGAGATCCAAAGGTAGTACTGTAACCCATCTTGTGGAAAACTAGCAACACCCAAAGATAAAACTTTACTCTGGTTACTGAGTGACCCTCCAGCAGATCCTTCTCTTCATTCTTCAGACATTCTTTCAGAAATGATTTTCAATTGACCCTGAAGGGAAAAGAATCCGGGATCTTGAAACTCACTCTTCCAGAAAGTACCATAATCCTATATGAACAGTGGCCTGCCTCTAAATTCTGGCTTTCCGGACCAAGTGTGTTAAATCACAGGAAGGAAAAATCCTTTCAACATTGTAATATTGGTATTTTGTGTCTTCCCTCATCCTCCATATCCTCTTCCTCCTTCCCCATGTGAGGCTATAGTTTTTGAATTAATATTCCTAAAGGAAGCCACTCATGTAATTATTCACACACACACACACAAAATATCCTGAAACCTTTTCCTGTAGACTGAGAACAACTGGCATAATTTTTAAAGTTCTGCTTCAGTAGTCATCCTATTACAATTGATGTGCTTATCCTCAAAACTGATTGTCTCACAGATTCCTTTAGGCTTTGGACACACAAGACTTACCATTTATGAAAAGGGATTCATTTGGATATTACTTCAGAATGGACACTGCTCTTATCCAAATAATAGCCAACATTTATTAAAGTTGCCCAAGGGCAAGACATTTTTATATAGTTTCTATATATATTAACTTATTTAATCAAGAAACCAATGCTATAAAGCAAGTACTATTACTATCCCAATACTGTGTATAATATGCAGGAAGGGGATATACTTAGAGCATCTAGAGTGAGGGCGACCTTGCCTACACCTTGATTTTTGTTCCAGTGACATTAATATCCTATTTTTGGCCTCCAGAACTGTAAGAGAATACATTTCTTTTGTTTTAAGCCACCAAGTTTGTGGAAATTTGTTACAGCTGCCATAAGACACTAATACAGTATGTAACAAATGAATGGGCAGAAGAAATTTTCCTTGGTCCAAGGTTCTTCTAGCTGGACTAAGAATTAAACTGACAAGTGACAGATTAAAAAGAAAAAAAAAAGTTTTATTATGTGTGAACAAAGGCTCAATAATGAAATTAAGACCTAAAGAAAGGAATAAGATAAGTAGTTTTTATACTTTTTAGACAGACAATAAATCTGTGAAGCACTGACAGGATAAAGAAAGCTTAATTTTGGGACCTTCAATTAGTAAGGAATTCTAAACAGAATTTGGGCTGGGGTAGTAAATTGGTAAAAGTAACACAAGTTGTTTACATGGGTTTCTTGGCTCCAAATTTCCCATCTCTGGTGATAAGAATATGTCTTTACCTCCTTGTACAGAGAGGGTATCTTTCATGTGGAAGATTTATTTCCTGCTTTGGGGGGACAAGGGAGGTTCTGAATATCCTTCTTGTACAGGGTGTCTCTTAAAATAACTTTAATTTAAAATATTTAATATACCAAAATGGCACATTTTGGGGTGGCCAGCACTTGGCACCTGCAATAGCTGAATAGAATCACAGAAGACCCTCAAGTGTATGCCAGTTATTTCCAAGATTTGGACAGACTAGAGGAGATTAAGAAAATCTGAAGATTTCAGTTATAAAATTTACCATCTGCTTAGTTCACCCCTTCAGGCTTCTTTCTGCTAGAATCACAGATATTTTGTATCCAAACTGCTTTGAGGCATAGACAGGTGGGATTTCTGTACCAAGGAACTTGCCCATTCCTCTACAGAGACCATTTCTCAGATAGATGGGAAGAGGCTATTATGGAGAAATCACGGATAACATTCTGAAAGATAGCAACAGATATTTGTAAAGTGTCTGTGACAAAAAGTGATTTTTAAGCTGATGAGGGAATTTTCAGGGGGATCTTTAGAAAGTTTTGCCACTAACAGCATTTTTCAGTATAAACCATACCCAGCTGGCCTAGTTTGAAAAAATGAACTAGCTGAATCCTTCTAAGGGAGTCTACTGAGAATTAGTTACTTATGATTCAGTATATTGCTTATGACCCAGTACTCAGCTCCTTAGACCCAGATGATGCTAATATTTCATTCAAAACTGTCTTCCTCCTTAATCCATCTTTCTTCTTCCAATAGTACATTGATAGATTTCCTTCTACTCTCTGTAACTATGGAGTCCTTTCTTTGGTATTAGGCATGGATAGTAATTGTGGGGGCAGGGGGGCGCGTGAATCCAAATGACTAAGAATAATTTCTGGTGGCTTTAAGTGGTTCCTCCATTTCTTTTCCAGCTCAGTAACCTCTCAAGACCCACTTTAGGAAGCAAGAGTTAGTTCCATAAATTTAAAGATGGCCACTAAGTGTGAGCATAATAGCATGACACAGATGTTCTCAAAGTATCTAGCAGGAACTCTAGAGACCTGATGCCTGAGGAAACACAGTGTAGTTGGATATGAGCCTGGGTTTCTAGGTTCATCAGAGCTGTTAGTGTGAATTCATTGCCTCTGAGATGAGGCACTGAAATTGAATACGTACAGGAATCACCAAGAAATATACGCATGAAATCTAGGGAATATAAGCCAATACAGAATGCAAGTTTTGGGGGATCCATTAAATGTCCATTCAAAGAAGGATGAGTATATCGAGATAAATGGATAAATAAGATATAATGGAGTACTAAACAAAAGTTCAGTCAAATAAGCTAAATTTTGACATAACATTGAATGAAAAAGAAGTCATTTGTAAGAAGTTACTACTTGATAAAGTTTTTATATTACATTCAGACATAGATTCTTGCTACATATTATTTATTGATTAATTGACATGTAGTTTAAAAATAAAAAAAAAAACCAAAGTAGAAGAATATACAGAGAAATTTATTGTGGCATTTGCCTGGAGAATTTACAATGAGGTTTCTTTTTCTTTTTATAAAGATTGAGGATTTTAAACAAAGGAGACATTTTATTCTGACTTGTATTTGTTTAATTAGTCTCCATTTATTGAAAATAGTTTACTTTTTAAAGAGCTTGTAGACAAGGAAAAATAACCTTTTTTCACACAAGAAGGGAGTTAGTGCAAGTAAGAAGAATCCAGTACATTTTGTACCATGATAGGTTTCTCTTGCTAAAAATGAACAAAGGAATTAATTGTTTAAAAATTAAAACAAACAGTACTTTGTGGCATATTTCTTTTCAAAGTGAGACTTTCCATTCCTTCAAGAAGACTTCAAACAAGCAGTGAGTTTCTAGGTACAAAAGACCTAATACTTTACAATGCATGATAAAAATCTGTTGTAGCTAGCATGATCTAGAGAGGGAACAGCTGCAAGATTTTAAAAGGGAGATTTAAAACAAATAACTACTGACATAGTTCTCTCATCAAAATCTTTATTGCCCCCAATAGCTGCATGCATATTGAGATAGTTATCCTTATTGTTTACATAAATGGCTGGCCAAATTCCTCATGCAAAGTAATAAAAATCAAGGACTTTTGCTATGTCCAGAGCAGTGCTGTTTTCAGGGAGGCCTTATTTCCCACTCCTTCAATATCATCTTCTTATCCTCACAAGCCTCAAAGTTCTGCCCCCTGACCTCACTTTGCAAGGTTCACAGGAGCTCATTTCAGGTCCTCCCCGTCATATGTCCTCTGGAAGTCTTCTGACAGCTGGAAAGCAGTACCTGGCCATCTAGTGTTAGTGTGTCTCCAAGTGGAGTAATTCTTAGTAAGTCTCCCAATAAGGCTTAGGACGCTTCAAGGCTATGACTGATACGTGGTGCTATTAGCCTCTTCCAGTAGCTGTGTACTACTTTCTATCCTTGTACTAAGTATTTTTATAGAGATGTTATCTCCCTCTTGCTTTAATCCTTGGAAGTCACGTGGATAAGAGTCTGTCTACCACACATTAGACTGTGGAGAAAAGGGGTGAAGGAAGTACAGGATGGACTGAGATCTTCCTATTGGTTCTTTCTGCTTGTATTCTGCAGGTATAAGGAAACCTATTTATAACTTAACTTTGTACTTAAAAAGAAAACTCTAAATGATTTAATACATACTTTGTTTTTGTTTTTTTGGGTTTGTTTTTGTTTTTATTCTTCCTAGCACTCTAACTTAAAAAAAATTATTTAACATAGGAGTGCCTTGGGTGGCTCAGTCAGTTGAGCATTCAACTCTTAAAAAAAAATTATTTATTTTTGAGAGAGCAAGAACAAGCGGGGGAGGGGCAAAAAAGAGAGAGGGAGACAGAGAGTCTGAAGTGGGCTCCACACTCTGAGTGGACAGCACAGAGCCCGATGCGGGACACGAACACACGAACTGTGAAATCATGACCTGAGCCAAAGTTGGACACTTAACTGACTGAGCCATCCAGGCACCCCAAGTGCCCAAGTGTCCAACTCTTGATTTCAGCTCAGGTCATGATCTCTCATTTCGTGAGATTGAGCCCTGTGTCAGGCTCTGTGCTGACAGTATGGAGCCTGCCTGGGGTTCTCTCTTTCCCTCTCTCTCTGCCCTTACCCCACTCTCACATCCATGCTTTCTCTCTCTCTCAAAATAAATAAAAATAAATATTAAAAAATGTATTTAACATACACTTCCGTTGCATGTTCTGTGTGCCAGGTAGCATCCTAACTTCTTTACAAATAGCAACCTATTTAATCTCCATAACAGTCTGATAATATAGGTGCTATTACTGAATGATTTAAAAGATGAAGTAACTAAAGATCAGAGGCTAAGTAACTTAAGATCAAATAGCTACTAAGTATTACAGCTGGATTCATTTGAACTCAAGAAGTTCTACTTCTGGATCATTTTTTTAAATTTTATTTTTTATTTTTTAAAATTTATATCCAAATCAGTTAGCATATAGTGAAACAATGATTTCAGGAGTAGATTCCTTAACGCCCCTTACCCATTTAGCCCATCCCCCCTCCCAAAGCCCCTCCAGCAACCCTCAGTTTGTTATCCATATTTATGAGTCTCTTCTGTTTTGTCCCCCTCCCTGTTTTTATATTATTTTTGTTTCCCTTCCCTTATCTTCATCTGTTTTGTCTCTTAAAGTCCTCATATGAGTGAAGTCATATGATTTTTGTCTTTCTCTAATTTCACTTAGCATAATATTCTCCAGTTTCATCCATGTAGTTGCGAATGGCAAGATTTCATTTTTTTTGATTGCAAGTAATACTCCGTTGTATATATATACCACATCTTCTTTATCCATTCATCCATCAATGGACATTTGGGCTCTTTCCATACTTTGGCTATTGTTGATAGTGCTGCTATAAACATGGGGAAGCATGTATCCCTTCGAAACAGCACACCTGTATCCCGTGGATAAATGTCTAGTAGTGCAATTGCTGGGTCATAGGGTAGTTCCATTTTTACTTTTTTGAAGAATCTCTATACTGATTTCCAGAATGCCTGCACCAGCTTGCATTGCCACCAACAATGCAAGAGAGATCCTCTTTCTCCGCATCCTCGCCAACATCTGTTTTTGCCTGAGTTGTTAATGTTAGCCATTCTGACAGGTGTAAGGTGGTATCTCATGGTGGTTTTGATTTGTCTTTCCCTGATGATGAGTGATGTTGAGCATTTTTTCATGTGTCGGTTGGCCATCTGGATGTCTTCCTTGGAGAAGTATCTATTCATGTCTTTCACCCATTTCTTTACTGGATTATTTATTTTTTGGGTGTTGAGTTTGGTAAGTTCTTTGTATTTTGGATACTAACCCTTTATCTGATATGTCATTTGCAAATATCTTCTCCCATTCTGTCGGTTGCCTTTTAGTTTTGCTGATTGTTTCCTTCGCTGTGCAGAAGCTTTTTATTTTGATGAGGTCCCAGTAGTTCATTTTTGCTTTTGATTCCCTTGCCTTCAGAGACGTGTTGAGTAAGAAGTTTCTGCAGCCAAGATCAAAGAGGTTTTTGTCTGCTTTCTCCTCAAGGATTTTGATGGCTTCCTGTCTTACTTTGAGGTCTTTCAACCATTTTGAGTTTATCTTTGTGTATGGTGTAAGAAAGTGGTCCAGGTTCATTCTTCGGCATGTTGCTGTCCAGTTTTCCCAGCACCACTTGCTGAAGAGACTGTCTTTATTCCCTTGGATATTCTTTCCTGCTTTGTCAAAGATTAGTTGGTCATACATTTGTGGGTCCATTTCTGGGTTCTTTATTCTGTTCCATTGATCTAAGTGTCTGTTCTTGTGCCAGTGCCATACTGTCTTGATGATTACAGCTTTGTAGTATAGCTTGAAGTCCAGGATGGTGATGCCTCCTGCTTTGGTTTTCTTTTTCAAAATTGCTTTGACTATTCGGGGTCTTTTCTGATTCCATACAAATTTTAGGATTATTTGTTCTAGCTCTGTGAAGAATGCTGGTGTTATTTTGATAGGGATTACATTGAATATGTAGATTGCTTTGGGTAGTATCGACATTTTAACAATATTTGTTCCTCCTATCCAGGAGTATGGAATCTTTTTCCATTTTTTGTGTCTTCTTCAATTTCTTTCATAAGCTTTCTATAGTTTTCAGTGTATAGGTTTTTCACCTCATTGGTTAGATTTATTCCTAGGTATTTTATGGTTTTTTGTGCAACTCTAAATGGGATCGATTCCTTGATTTCTCTTTCTGTCACTTCATTGTTGGTGTATAGGAATACAACCGATTTCTGTGCACTGATTTTATATCCTGCAAATTTGCTGAATTCACGAATCAATTCTAGCAGTTTTTTGGTGGAATCTTCTGGGTTTTCCATATAGAGTATCATGTCATCTGCGAAGAGGGAAAGTTTGACCTCCTCCTGGCTGATTTGGATGCCTTTTATTTCTTTGTGTTGTCTGATTGCAGAGGCTAAGACTTCCAATCCTATGTTGAATAACAGTGGCGAGAGTGGACATCCCTGTCTTGTTCCTGACTTTAGGGGGAAAGTTCTCAGTTTTTGTTTTTACTTTTGTTTCCCTTGCCTTTGGAGATGTGTTCAGTAAGAAGTTTCTGCGGCCAAGATCAAAGAGGTTTTTGCCTGCTGAGGATGAGCAGCATGAGGATGATATTAGTGTGGAATCGTTTATATATGGGTTTTATGATCTTGAGGTATGATCCTTCTATCCCTACTTCCTTGAGGGTTTTTATCAAGAAAGGATGCTGTATTTTGTCAAATGCTTTCTCTGTATCTTTTGAGAGGATAATATGGTTCTTGTCCTTTCTTTTATTGATGTGATGAATCACATTAATTGTTTTGCGGATATTGAACCAGCCCTGTATCCCAGGTATAAATCCTGCTTGGTCGTGGTGAATAATTTTTTTAATGCATTGTTGGATCTGGTTGGCTCATATCTTGTTGAGGATTTTTACATCCATGTTCATCAGGGAAATTGATCTATAGTTCTCCTTTTTAGTGTGGTCTCTGTCTGGTTTTGGAATCAAGGTAATGCTGGCTTCATGGAAAGAGTTTGGAAGTTTTCCTTCTGTTTCTATTTTTTGGAACAGCTTCAAGAGAGTAAGTGTTAACTCTTCCTTAAATGTTTGGTAGAATTCCCCTGGAAAGCCATCTGGCCCTGGACTCTTGTTTTTTGGCAGATTTTTGATTACTATTTTGATTTCCTTAATGGTTATGGGACTGTTCAAATTTTCTATTTCTTCCTGTTTCAGTTTTGTTAGTTTATATGTTTCTAGGAATTTGACCATTTCTTCCAGAATGCCCATTTTATTGGCATATAATTGCTCATAATATTCTCTTATTATTGTTTTTATTTCTGCTGTGTTGGTTGTGATCTCTCCTCTTTCATTCTTGATTTTATTTATTTGGGTCCTTTCCTTTTTCTTCATAAAACTGGCTAGTGGTTTATCAATTTTGTTAATTCTTTCAAAGGACCAGCTTCTGGTTTCATTGATCTGTTCTACTGGGTTGTTTTGTTTTGTTTTGTTTTGTTTTGTTTCTTTCGATAGCATTAATTTCTGCTCTAATCTTTGTTATTTCCTGTCTTCTGCTGGTTTTGGGTTTTATTTGCTGTTCTTTTTCCAGCTCTTTGAGGTGTAAGTTTAGGTTGTGTATCTGAGACCTTTCTTCCTTCTTTAGGAAGGCCTGGATTGCTATATTATTTCCTCTTATGACCGGCTTTGCTGCGTCCCAGAGGTTTTGGGCTATGATGTTATCATTTTCATTGGCTTCCATGTACTTTTTAATTTCCTCTTTAACCTCTTGGTTAGCCCATTCATTCTTTAGTAGGATGTTCTTTAGACTCCAAGTATGTGTTACCTTTCCAAATTTCTTCTTGTGGTTGATTTAGAATTTCATACATTGTGGTCTGATATGCATGGTATGATCTTGATCTTTTTGTACTTACTTAGGGCTGATTGTGTCCCAGTATTTGGTCTATTCTGGAGAACGTTCCATGTGCTCTGGAGAAGACTGTATATTCTGCTCCTTTAGGATGAAATGTTCTGAATATATCTGTTAAGTCCGTCCAGTCCAGTGTGTCATTCAAAGCCATTGTTTTCTTGTTGATTTTTTGATTAGATGATCTGTCCATTGTTGTGAGTGGGGTGTTGAAGTCTCCTACTATTATGTTATTACTATCGATGAGTTTCTTTATGTTTGTGATTAATTGATTTATGTATTTGGGTGCTTTCACATTTGGCACATAAATGTTTACAATTGTTAGGTCTTCTTGGTGGATAGACCCCTTGATTATGATATAATGCCCTCCTTCATCTCTTGATACAGTCTTTATTTTAAAGTCTAGATTGTCTGATATAAGTATGGCTACTCTGGCTTTCTTTTGTTGACCATTAGCATGATAGATGGTTCTCCATCCCCTTATTTTCAATCTGAAGGTGTCTTTAGGTCTAAAGTGGGTCTCTTGTAAACAGCATATAGATGGACCTTGTTTTCTTATCCATTCTGTTACCCTATGTCTTTTGATCGGAGAATTGAGCCCATTGATGTTTAGAGTGAGTACTGAAAGATATGAATTTATTGCCATTATGATGCTTGTAGAATATTTATATATATTCATCTTTTCTCCCCTCAGAGAGTCCCCCTTAAAATTTCTTGCAGGGGTGGTTTAGTGGTCACAAACTCCTTTAATTTTTGTTTGTCTGGGAAACTTTTTATCTCTCCTTCTATTTTGAATGACAGCCTTGCCGGATAAAGAATTCTTGGCTGCATATTTTTTTCTGATTCAGCACACTGAATATATCTTGCCACTCCTTTCTGGCCTGTCAAGTTTCTGTGGATAGGTCTGCTGCAAACCTGATCTGTCTTCCCGTGTAGGTTAAGGACTTTTTTTCCCTTGCTGCTTTCATGATTCTCTCCTTGCCTGAATATTTTGTGAATTTTACTATGATATGCCTTGTTGATGGTTGGTTTTTGTTGAATCTAATGGGGGTCTTCTGTGCTTCCTGGATTTTGATGTCTGTGTCTTTTCCCCAGGTTAGGAAAGTTTTCCATTATGATTTGCCCACATAACCCTTCTACCCCTATTTCTTTCTCTTCCTCTTCTGGGACCCCTATGATTCTGATGCTGTTCCTTTTTAATGAGTCACTGATTTCTCTAATTCTTAAATTGTGCTTTTTTTTTGCCTTAATCTTCCTCTTTTTTTCTGTTTCATTATTCTCTATAAGTTTGTCCTCTCTATTGCTGAGTCTCTGTTCTGCCTAGTCCATCCTTGTTGCAACTGCATCCATTGTGATTGTAGCTCAGTTATAACATTTTTCATTTCACTCTGGTGATTTTTTACTTCTTTTATCTCTGCACAAAGGGATTCTAATCTACTTTTGACTCCAGCTAGTATTCTTATTATCATGATTCTAATTCCTGGTTCAGACATCTTGCTTGTATCTGTGTTGGTTAAATCCCTGGCTGTCATTTCTTTGTGCTCTTTCTTTTGGGGTGAATTCCTTTGTTTTGTCATTTTGAAGGGAGAAAAGGAATTAATGAGGTAGAAAACTTGAAATTAAAAAATGAAATTAAAAAATATTAAAATAAAAAATTAAACACACACACACACACACACACACAAATCGAATAGATGATGCTAGATCCTAGGTGTGTTTTGGTCTGGGTGTTGAAAGTGGTTTGACAGATTAGAGAAAAAAAAGGGGGGCGGGAGAAAAAAAAGGAAATCATTTGAGAATTTGTCAAAATGAATACACTGAAGTAGACTAAAATGAGATGATGTGGGTAAAATAGAATTTGAAAAAATATACACAAAAGGAAAGAATATAGTAGAAAAAAAATAAAAATATTTTTAATAAAAATTAAAAATAAACACGAATTTTTTCATTTTCTGTATTTAAGAGAAAAGAAAGAAACAAAAAAGAGAAACAAGATTTAAAAAAAGAAAAAAAAAGAAATCATTTGAAAATTTGAGAATGAGAATATACTGTAGTAGACTAAAATAAAATGATGGAAGTAAAATAGAATTTGAAAAAATTTACATAAAAGCAAAAAATATACTAATGAAAATTAAATAAGAATATTTTTAATAGAAATTGAAAGTAGGGGTGCCTGGGTGGCTCAGTTGGTTGAGCGTCTGACTTCGGCTCAGGTCATGATCTCATGGTTTGTGAGTTTGAGCCCCACATTGGGCTCTATGCTGACAGCTCAGACCCTGGAGCCTGTTTCAGATTCTGTGTCTCCTTCTCTCTCTGACCCTCCCCGTTCATGCTCTGTCTCTCTCAGTCTCAAAAATAAATAAACGTTAAAAAAATTTTTTTAAAGAAATTGAAAGTAAAAATGAAGTTTTTCTCTTTCTGCATTCAAGGAAAAGAAAAGAAACGAAAAAGAGAAAAAAAGAAAAAGAAGGAAAAAAGGAAATTGTTTGAAAATTTGAAAAGGTGAATACACTGAAGTAGACTAAAATAAAATGATGGAAGTAAAGTAGAATTTGAAAAAAATTACACAAAAGTAAAAAATAGAGTAATAATAATTAAAGATATTTTTAATAAAAAATGAAAATAAAATGAATTTTTTCTCTTTCTGTATTCAAGAAAAAGAAAAGAATTATAAAAGAGAAAAAGAAAAAAGAAAAAAAAGAAAGCAAATTGAATAGATGAACCTGCTGACAGACTGAAGTAGGACTGAAATTGCGTCGTTTTCCCCTAGAAGTCAGTCTATGTAGCTCTTTATAGTCCATAAATTAAGCTGGCATTAAGACTTGTTTTCTTGAAAAGCAATGTTGGCCCCGTTGGGCGGGGCTCAGTGTAACATCTCCGCTCTCCACTAGATGGCGCTGCTAGCCTACTGGGGTGGATTGTTGCAGAGCTCATAGGTGCGTATGTGCAGCGCGGGAGTGGTGAAAATGGCGCCACCCAGCTACCCAGTCTGTTCTCCGGATCAGCAATCGCGTACCCATACTCTTTCTTCAGCTCTCATCCACTGCCTGCTTTTTCACTCTCCGTGACCAGGCCCAGGAAGTACCTCTCTCCCAAGTTTTGTCTCAGATGCGGCTGTTTTCCCCAGCCACTTACTTCCGAAGGACTGCATCTTTGACCTGTTCTGCCCCTCTGCGGGAGGGTGTCACTGAGCAATGACCGAATGAGCGATGGCTGAATGTCAGCTGCACCCAGGAATGCCCGCTGGACCCTGTTGTTGCTGAGACTGTGGCCAGGTGCCAGCCTGTCCCAGAAAAAGTTCACAAGATAGTGTAGCAGCAGTGTTTCAGGGATTATGGAAAATCACAACACACATCTGGCACCAGGCTTCACCCTTAACGACCTTGCCCAAGCACCAGCAAATGTGGCTGCCTTCTGGGGTCTTCTGGGACCAGGTGGCTTCAACAGTCTCTACCAAATGTCCTTCCAGCAGTGGAACCGCTTTTTCCTGTGTGGCCTGAGAACCTCCCAGACCCCACTCTGTTTCTGGGGATTCTCCCTTCCCACCAGAGCACCGTCAGGTATCAAGCTGCAGAGTTGCAGCCTTTGCACTCCCCTTGTTTACAGTCTTAATGGAATTTAAACCCTCTCCTTTCTCCTTTCTCCCTTTTTAGTTTAGTCCCTGCGGCTGTTTCCAATTTTCCACCTTCTCTCCAGCTGCTTTTGGGGAAGGGTGCTTTTCCCATATTCTCCCCCTCTCCCCAGTCTCTGTCCTCTCTCCACCCGCATAAGTGGTTCCCTACCTTTCGCGGCTTCTTGCTCCCCAAGTTCAGCTCTCTGTGCCGTGTACCTGCTGAATTCTGTGGTTCAGGTTGTGCAGATTGTTGTGTTAATCCTCCAATCAGTTTTCTAGGTGTGTTGGATGGTTTAGTATTGGTCTGGCTGTATTTCATGGACGTGAGACACACAAAAAGCTTCCATGCAGTTTGCTATCTTGGCTCCTCCCCTGGATCATTTTTTTAAAATTTTTTTTAACGTTTATTTATTTTTGAGACAGAGAGAGACAGAGCATGAATGGGGGAAGGTCAGAGAGAGAGAGGGAGACACAGAATCTGAAACAGGCTCCAGGCTCTGCGCTGTCAGCACAGAGCCCAACGCGGGGCTCGAACTCACGGACCGTGAGATCATGACCTGAGCCAAAGTCGGACGCCCAACCAACTGAGCCACCCAGGCGCCCCTGGATCATTTTTTTTAATAGATACAGAGCTTGCTGATCTCTTTAGTGTCTTTATAATCAATACATCCAGCTCTCTGAGGCTTGACTGACTTCAATAATTTACTACCCATCATTGATCATGGCCATAGTCATAAAGACCCCACGAGAAGGGCTCAAAAAGTAAATAAACGGAAGACAACAAGCACCCAATACTATTTTTATTGAAGTATAGTTGACATACAGTGTTAATTTCAGGTGTACAACTTAGTGATTCCACAAGTCTATGTTATGCTATGCTCACCACAATGTAGCTACCATCTGTCACCATACAATGCTCTTAGAGTATCACTGATATTCCCTATGCTGTACCTTTCATCCCCATGACTAATTCATTCCATAACTGGAAGCCTGTATCTCCTACTCTCCTCACCCATTTTGTCCATCCCCCTATCTCCCTTCCCTTGGGCAACCATCAGCTTGTTCTCTGTATTTATGGGTTTGTTTCTGCATTTTGTATGTTTGTTTGTTCATGTGTTTTGTTTTTTAGATTCCACATATAAGTGAAATTATATGGATTTGTCTTTTTTTGTCTGATGTATTTCACTTAGCATAGTACCCTCTAGGCCCATCTATGTTGTCACATATGGGAAGATCTCATACAGCTCTGTTAGAAGGGATGCATAATATTGCATTTCATATATATACCACATCTTTTTTCTCCATCCATCTTTTGATGGAAAGCAACCAATTACTTTCACTCACAATTTGTCTTTCACATACAGCAGCATCACAAATGTGTATGTGTGTTTCGGAGGGGTGTATTGTTCTTCCTCATCTCAACATAGGTATAAGCGAGGCCCACCCATGGTCACAAATGCATGGGGTCAGATAAATTGAAATTAGGATGGAGGCTAGGAGGGACAGAGAATAAGTCAGACCCTCCACCTCTCCTTCTCTCATAGCTCAGTTTGTGTCCAAGGAAATAAAAGGACACAAAAACTTTAGGGAAAGAACTAGCTATTACAGAAAAGTGTCCATGATCTCTCCCTCCTCTAAATCTCGGATCCTTGAATAGTTAGAAAGGCATATTCTATCAAGCTACCAGCTATTTTATTTAGTTAATTTCTGTATGGGGTCTCCAGAAAATTTGTATATTCCTTAAATCCAGAAGCAGCTCTTTGCCTCTAGATTCCTCTTCTGTATAACTTTGAGTTGCAAAGGGAAAGGCAAGGGTAGAAGCTCAGAGGCCCTACAGAGGACACTGACATAAGGAAATTGTGGCATCAGGAATAGCCTCTTCCTGGTACACCCTGGGAATTGTCACAGATGAGGTGTGGTTGCCCTTCCAGTAAGCAGGTTGGCAGACTGTACAAGTTGAAGGAGGCTTTGCCCTTCCCCAGCAGCAATCAGATGCCCAGTTCCCATGGCCCTGAACAGCCCAGGAAGGAACAGAGTCCTTCCAGGAATAGTGACGGCTGGATTTGGGGATAGTATGAGGAGACAGGCAGAGAGTGTGTGAGTCTGTAATAGGATAATCTGAGGAACACAGGGACAAGGGAGGCAGAGAGATAAGATACTAGTGACCCTGCTTGCAACAGTGGAGAAAGCACTTTGAGATTCATGTAACTGACTCATTCAACTTTATACCATGGAAGAAAAAGTGGATAAAATTCAGCTCTTCTCCCTTCCAGTCTGCCTTTCTTCCTCTTCTTTTTAAGATCATGTTGTTCTTGGGGCACCTGGGTGGCTCAGTCAGTTAAGCCTCTGACTTCGGCTCAGGTCATGATCTCACTATCCGCCAGTTGGAGCCCCACTCGGGCTCTGTGCTGACAGCTCAGAGCCTGGAGCCTGTTTCAGATTCTGTGTCTCCCTTTCTGTCTCTGCCCCTCTCCTGCTCATGCGCTTGTGCTCTCTCTCTCTCAAAAATAAATAAAGATTAAAAAAATTTTAAAAAAAGATCACATTGTTCTTTCTTTTGTCCCTGAATACGGCCCACCTGCAGAGTCCTGCTGGGTCCTTGTTTGCTGGCTCTCTCCTGCCATCTGTTTCCTGACCAGTCCTCTGCCTGCATCACCCTGATATATCTCACTGTATTTACCAAACCACTCCTTCATTTGAACTTCTACCATTTCACAGGTAAGCCGGAAAGCCCATGCTGTTCTTCCTCTACTGAGCACCCTTTAAGATAATCAAGATCACACTCTGCCTTTTGTAGCAAGGCCTCCCAGGATCTTCTAAGCATCTTCCTGATGGGACCCTGCTTGCTTGCCCTCATATCCTGCCATCTGATAGAACTTTCTATTGGTTCTTTTCATCATCTGTGTTTTCCTTATACATACATACAGAATGCTAATTATAGAATTTTGCTAATTAGATCAGAGAATTCTCTTTCAGAATATTTTTCCTTAAGCAAGGCCTAATAGAGGCTTAGGAAATACTGGAAAATAGGTTAAGATCTGTTCAGTATTATCTAGGAGGCACAAGGTCCTTGATTCTCAGAGGTGATTGTGGCTCACAAGAGGAATTCTAGCCTACCCCTCACATATTTCATCCCATGGAAACTCAGGTTGTTAGTTCACTTTTACTATGTAACAAACTTGCATTCTCATTTAGGTTATTTTCACAAAATTCACTTTGTTGCAGTTATAGGACTGAGGTCCCTACTTCCTTGCTGGCTGCCAGCTGAGGAGCCATTCTCAGCTCCATTTTTGGGCATAAGGTCACCTCTAGCTTCTAAGCCAGCGATGGCACAATGAATCTTTTTGATGCTTTGAATTTCTAGACTTCTCCTTATGCTTCCAATCAGAGAATTCTGCTTTTAAATGGCTTATGTATTAGATAGAACCCACTTTAATAATCTCCCAGAAATCTCCATTTTTATTAATTTGCAGTCAACTGATTAGTGACCTTAATTGCCCCTCCAAGACTTTAACTCAGGGGTTGATAGCATATCTACAGCCTCTAAACACAGATGAAGGGAGATATTATAATAAGAACAGGGATCATTGGGAGTCATTAGAATTCTGCCAGACTTCTCTGCCATTCTTGCTTTCCTGAGATGGACCTCATGCAAACTTGTATAATGGGAATAATTCCCCTGTTTCTTATATGAAAGCACCTGAAGTACATGAGACCTGAGAAATTTCCTTTCTGACTTTGCATCTACTTACCCCTGTGGCCATTCTCCCAACCAGCATCCATTTTTAAAGAACATCAACCCCTAATTTCTTCTCCCTTCTCCTTTAGTGAAGATTTAGGTTGTGCAAGTTATGGCTGCTAATCCTCACAAACAGTTCCTTTATTTTTTATAGTAACCGAACTTCAAGTTTCCTTCCCATGGTAAAGCCTCGTAAAACATTCCACCCTCTTGCCCCATGTCACAATGTTCCTTGGAAGGCTTATCCAGCGAGGCATTCTCAAATAAAAGCTAACGGTTCTTGGCATGATTTTTTTCCCCACTGTTTGGTTCATTGACTTGGATAGGATTGGACCCTCTACCACTCAGCTCAGCCACTTCCAGAATCGGTTTCATGTGTCCCCACCCTTGAGTCTCACAGACTGGCTGGCTGAAGAAGGCCCCTCCTGAGCAGCACTACACTTTTAACATTAAGGCGTGGTCTGTGCCTTTATACTCTCTCTTTGTCCTTAGTAAAAACCTCTTGATTTGATTTGTTTCACTACTCAGTGTTATCAGGACAAGGTGGGATTGCAGTGCTGAGGAGATCTGGGTTTAGTTTCTTATATATTTTTGTCATTTGAATATGAACAGCTACCAGTTATTTAATGAAATTCAGAGTCATTGTCTGCCTTTTTTAAAATTTTATGTTTTTAATTTACATACAAATTAGCATATAGTGCAACAATGATTTCAGGAGTAGATTCCTTAGTTCCCCTTACCCATTTAGCCCATCCCCCCTCCCAAAGCCCCTCCCGTAACCTTCAGTTTGTTCTCCATATTTATGAGTCTCTTCTGTTTTGTCCCCATCCCTGTTTTTCTATTATTTTGTTTCCCTTCCCTTATGTCCATCTGTTTTGTCTCTTAAAGTCCTCATATGAGTGAAGTCATATGACATTTGTCTTTCTCTGACTAATTTCATTTATCATAGTACCCTCCAGTTCCATCCACACAGTTGCAAATGGCAAGGTTTCATTCCTTTTGATTGCAAGTAATACTCCATTGTATACATATACCACATCTTCTTTATCCATTCATTGGGTGCAGCCACTCTGGGAAACAGTATGGAGGTTCCTCAAAAAACTAAAAATAGAACTACCCTATGACCCAGCAATTGCACTACTAGGTATGTATCCAAGGGATACAGGTGTGCTCTTTCAAAGGGACATATGCACCCCAATGTTTATAGCAACACTATCAATAATAGGCAAAGTATGGAAAGAGCCCAAATGTCCATTGATGGATGAATGCATTCTCTGCCTTTTAACATGACAAGGATTATGGTGCCAGTAGCACTAAACATTTGAAGTTCTGGTAGGATTTTATGAAAGACAATTTAGAATGTCAGTGGCCTTTGAGGGGAATTTGTGATATCAATAGGACAATCTCTTTGTATAGTACTTTATAATCAAATGTTCAAAGTTTCCAAATATTTATAGACTTATTTATTTTTAAAGTTTATTGAGAGAGAGAAAGAGAGAACAGGGGAAGGCAGAGAGAGAGGGAGGGAGAGAACCCCAAGCATGCTCTGCACCATCAGCACAAAGCCTGAAGTGGGGCTCAAACTCATGAACTATGAGAGCATGACCTGAGCCGAAATCAAGAGTCGGACACTTAATCGACTGAGCCCACCCAGGCATCCCCCAAATTCCAAATATTTAATCATTAGTTTCATTAAAATTGTTGTGAAGATGCTTTAGAAACATAGAAAAACTAAAAAGATTATAATATTCCTTCCATTAAGTATTACTGAGAATAAGATAATAAAAACATGGACAGTCTAACTCCCAAACTTCAATTCTGGTTGGCTTTCTTCCTACTTGTTTTCTTACAAAATTCCTCAGTCTATGACCCTCTTGAAGTTCATCATATTTGATATTAGCAAATATTGCAGAAAAGTATTTGACTAAGATTCAGTTTTCCTTTGGAGAAGGAAAGAATGCTCTTAAGGGAAGAATGACAGGACTATCCTCGCAATCATGCAGGACTAGACACTGTGACAGGATGGGGTCAGTAGCACTTGAAGATCTATGAAGGCAGGGAAAGAGAAAAAATCATGGTAGGACATGGAGGGAAGGGTAGCAGGGGAGGGAGAAGGCCAGGATAACACAGCTGACAGGTGTAAGTAAAAAAACAAGAAAACAAAACAAAACAAAAAAACAAGGAATTGCATTTTTCTGAAAGCAACGTGCAATGGAAACAGCAGTAGAAATTAAGTGAGACCCAAGACTCTTTTGTTGTTTCTTCCAGTGTGTTACAGGAGAAAAGTTACTTAATTTCAGGTCAAGAACTATGACTTCTCTGAAATATTGCCCTGCTTACAAGCTAAGTTGGACTTTGTGTTTCACTGATATTGGCCAAAGGCAAAGGACTTGACTACTTAAGGAGCATGAGCTCCCACTCAGTGTGGTCCCCCTCACTCCCAAGTCCCAAGTCCCATGGGTGTGGGAACATAGATGGGCTGGCACAGATGCCTCTATATGCACTGGGTTATATTATAAGGGAGGACTATTTTTATAATTATGCTATAGGAGCTTAGGAAACCTGAATCTTCATAGTGGGCTTAAATGTAGTCTTTATTTCAAGGGGAGACATCTTTATTATATTGGAGAGTAAGTATACCTTTCTTTCTTTTCTCTGGATGGAAACACTATCTCTATTTTCCAAAACTGAAAGGAAGCCTGTCTTTTGCTTTGGAAGAAAATGATATCTCAACTTTTTTTTTTTTAATTCCAGCATAGTCAATGTACGGTGTTATATTAGTTTCAGGTATACAACATAGTGATTCAGCAGTTCTGTATATTACTCAGGGCTCATCGTGATGTTTACTCTTAATCCCCTTCACCTAGTTCACCCATTCCTCCACCAACCTCCCCTCTGGAAACCACCAATTCATTCTCTACATTTGAAATTTTTTTTCTTTGTTCATTTGTTTTGTTTCTTAAATTACACATTTGAGGAACTTACATACTGTCTTCCACAGTGGCCGTATCAGTTTACATTCCCACCAACAGTGCACAAGGATTCTTTTTTCTCCACATTCTCTCCAACACTTGTTGTTTCTTGTGTTTTTGATTTAGCCATTCTGACAGGTGTGCAGTGTGCTTTTTGGCTTTTTTTGTTTGTTTTTATTTCTAGGTTTATTCACTTATTTTGAGAGAGAGAGAGAGAAAGAACACAGAAGGGGCAGAGAGAGAAGGAGAGAGACAAAATCCCAAAAGAGCCTCCACACTGTCAGCACAGAGCCTAATGAGAGGCTTGAACTCATGAACCCATGAGATCATGACCTGAGCTAAAATCAAGAGTAGACACTTAACCAACTGAGCCACCCAGGCACCCTGCCTTTTGGTTTTGTTTTGGTTTGTTTTCAAAAATTTTTGGAAATGGTTATTATGAGAGAGAGAGAGAGAGAGAGAGAGAGAGAGTGTGTGAGCAGGGGAGGGGCAGAGAGGGAGAGAGAGAGAGAGAGAGAGAGAGAGAGAGAGAGAGACAGACTCCCAAGCAGGCTACGTGCTGTCAGCTCAGAGGCCGATGTGGGGCTCAATCCCACTAACCACGAGATCATGACCTGAGTTGAAATCAAGTCGGATACTCAACCAACTGAGTCACTTAGGCGGCCCTGCCTTTTTTTTTTTTTTTTAAACAAATAGACATTCTTGAGAAGACAGCCTCGAACTAGAGGGTGGCTAGTGTCTCTGCTTGTAGCAAGTGCAAAAAACATGAGAGACACATGGCAATTATCTTTCAACTCTCCTTGGAATATTCTTTTCTTCCCCAATAAAACAAGAGGGTTCTTCCACTTGTGATAGCCAATGATTTTTAGAAAGAAATTATTTGTATGAGTTTAAGAGTCTGTATGAAGTTGGCAGTGAGAGATGCTGAGCATTTGACAGTTTTTAAAAGCATGGAATTGAAGAATGAATGCACAGAATGCATTATACAACTAGAAAAATTGTATCATACCTATGACAAATTCTCAGTAGCACCTAAGCTATTACAGGCATGTCCTGCAGACAACATCTCTGGTTAATATTTTCTTAAGAGAATACCTCTTGGTGTTAGTTAACCAAATTCCAAACACATATACAATGTGTATATACCCCAGTGCAACATTTTTTAGCCAAAGCTTATATAAGAAAATTTTATATATGCATTCCCAAATCTCATTATAATTCGTTTACTAAAATTACAAGTGGGCTAAACCTTGTTACATTCCAAACACAGTGGGTAGAAGATCAGGATCATGTACTCTGTGAAAAGAACCCTGATGGTTAACAAAGGGCACACAAGTCACAGATGTTGCTGGTGCAAAGAGAGACCTTGTATGTCATATCATACAAATAAAAGTTTTAAACAATACATTTATTGTCCTCCTCCTACCACATGTACATTTTATAATTTAACAAACCTGAAACATTTCAGCATAATTTATAATGGTTAATATTCAATTCAATAGTTGTACTATAATTTTTAAAACTTACCTGGTTTGTTGAATGTTTATATTATTTTTAATTTTATTTTAGAAGATAGGAATAAATACTTCATGAATGTTTGTAATGATATTTCATTGTTTTAAGACAGTACTTATTTCTGGGAAAATATTTGGCAGCAAAGAACTGGTTATGAATTTCCTGCATTGTTAAGGAATCACTAAGAAGCCATTTGGTTTATAGACTTAGAATATGGATACCAAGTGGCCTTGTTGGAGTTCCAGGTAAAAATTATAATTTTTAATATATCCTTAGGAGAACATTGGTGTCCAGTCTAAACCTGATTTGAGAGAAAAGTTTTCAAAAGATTTAGTAAGTTACAATATCACAAATTTTTCCAAGTGTCCTCTTAATTCTCTATTTTTTTCATTGTTCTGATAAGAGGGCAGTATTTTGATTATATCTTTACCAGATGACTTATTCACCTCTCTAAAATATATAGCATCACCAGCCTAGGTTTGAAAAATCATGTCATCTGAACTTTAAGTGCCAGTGGGTTCAAGAGAGGCTAAGAATAATCATAATATATTTACATAACTATTTGGGCAAAGGAAAGTATAAAGTAGCATTCACAATGTAAGTTGGCAAAGATAACTGAAAAGGTACAACTGAAGGTATGATAAAAATTGAAGAGTGATATTTTATGACAAGAAGTCTCCAGAGAAATGACACCTGAGCCCTGACTGAACTGAGCTCAAAGTTTACCTTACTTTTAGATATTTCAGTTAGGTGATCTAATACATACCTTTAACTTTACTTTTTGAGCCAAATTATGCTGGGATCTTTTCTTACCTGCAACTACAATTGTCCTATCTTGTACCATGGGATTCTCCAACTGGAAGAACATAATCTGGCCCCCAGAGTTCCTCTCCAAAGGAGGAACTCAAACTAAAATAGTAATTGGCATAAGCACTGTCACTGTGAAATTTTCTAACCCATTTTTTATGACTTTAATGACAGAAGATCAAGACCCATGGTGTTGCACATCATAAATTAATTTAAATGATGAAAAAGTGTTTCCACCAAAAAATGCTAAATGGGCATTTATTCAAAGCAATCTATCTTTGAAAAAGCAAAAGAAATTTACCAAGTAATTATTTTTTTTTAAAAATGACACTGTCCATTCACATGTCCATTCATCTATCTGTTTGAGAAGCAATAACTTTGTCTAGCAATGTTGTAAAATTCTTTGCTCATAGAGAAAATTTTGCCAGTGGTTCTTGTGTGACAACTTCTTTTCCAGATTAGGGTACTAGCCAAATACACTTTTTTATATAATAGAAAGATGTGGCTATGGAGGAGTGGTGTTAGATGGAAGGCAGATTTGTGGTCTTGATATATACAGATACTTGACAAACCTGAATCTTGCCTTCATTCAGTTAGAGGGAATTTCTTCAAAAAAACATAACTTTTTATTCAAAAAATATTTTTAAAAACCATATCAGATGTTAAAGTCATCCCAACTCCAGTCCTGACTGAGGTCAGAATGTTTTAAGGGCAAAAACCAAAGGACCTAGTAGTGTCTTTTTTGCCCTTTAAGGACAGGGCAACACATAGTTCAGTGGACCGGTGCCAGCTGACCAAGGCAAGGAAGTATAGAATTTGAAAGTTATCAGTAAAAGGTACAATAATTTGACAGATCACTTATATGTCTGTCAGAACTACTAACAAAAAAATTAGGTCTCCATTTTGATTGTTTGTTTTATATATTTAATTTTTAAAAATTATTTTTTCATAGTCTATATTACAGATATTGATGAAGCTTATTCATTTTCCTTCACTCTGATAGTTTAGGAACACTATCCTAAACATTGTCTGAACCTCTAGACTGATGTGTCATACTATCAGAGACCTGGCCTGGGGGGACTTCGTGGGCAAGAGACTGTGTGGGAGAGCAGTGAGCACAATCCAAATCCTACATGAGCAATGCTGAAACACAAATGTGCTGCTACAGATGCATATTTAGTTATTTATCTAGGAACAAGGGTGAAATTGGGCAAAGAGAAATCTATAAAGACTCCTCCCTGAACCATTTCAGAGTTTTTCTATGAGACTAAAGCACACAAAAGAGGCAATTGCAGACCAAATTTCTTATTTTTTATTCTGCCTGTTGAAACTCAAGTTATAGAAGATACAGAAGAGTTTGAAATGAGGCTGAAGAGAAGGGAAGGTCAAATGAGGTGGTCAAGTTTGAAGGCATGGGAGGCTGTCCCCTTCTAGGGTGGGTTGTCACACTTGGTCCTGTGTCCATGATGAGCTGCACACAAAACTCAGGCTCCTGACGTCCCACCAGACCTAGTCCTTGAACTTGCAGATATAAGGTAGCATCGCACCGCAGTTATAATCTCTCCATTTCAGATATCCTAGAGAGACAGAGGAGCTCAGGTAGATGTGGCTGGTGGAGCCCATGAACCCAAGGTACAGGCAGCCCAGATTCTGGCGTAGGATTCACAGCCTCTCCCTCATCCTCAGCAGTGTCCTACTCCAGGGGAATGGGACTCAAAGAAAGGAGAGATGAGAAGGGGTGGGAGAAGATAAACCAACCCTACATTTTCTTGCTCAAGGGGATTCTCTGACGGTCACACTGAGAAATAGGGAAAAAGAGGATGGAGAGGTCTAGCAGAAAGGAGCTCCTCTGTTACTTACCTGTGCTTGCTGACAGACTCCCACAGTAGCCGGGGTTTGGGTTGGTGGAGGGGTGTCTCTCCCAGGCAAGGTAATTCAGCACATCCGTGCTACTCCACTCCCATCCACCTGCATTGGGCTCATAGCCCTAGAGAGGATGGAGTCTAGTGAGGTTGAATGGCCATTAAAGGGCTCCTTGCAGGAACCCCTCCCCAACATCATGGAATTTGGTCTGCTCCTCTAGATGCTGCCTGGGAGCCAAAGCTCTCCTCTGGGAGACTCCTCCTAACTCCTTGCTCTTATTGACAAATCCTGAAGCCCATAAACACAAAGACCAATAGACCCATTCAGAGTAACCTGTCACTGACTGAACAGCAACGAGTGATGCATATGTGATTAGCTTCTGAACCTCAAAGACAGTGTCTGTTCCATAGAGCAAAAATGGATCGTCTCTTCATTTAGGAATCACTCTGCACAATACGTGTAGACTCTGTGAAGCTCAGAGAACTGAATTACATGGCCTCACGTGCAAATTAAGAAGCAGATTAACTTCAGCAGAGGCAAGAGACTTCCACAGAACTCAGCTGTTCAGCTGGCCACAAGGTCCTCCCTTTTCCCCTAATATCCTCCTGTATCTCTGAGCTCCAAGGCTCTCTAGGGCATTTACTGGGCAGACACAGGGGACAGGGAGTGGGCTCGGGTGGCGATAGCAGCTTGAGAGGTTATAGAGAGAAGATGTATTCATACCTCTGTGGGATCATGGAGCCCCATCCAGATGTTTGAGTAAGTGTTTGCACTGTTCTGTACTAGGGAGGCCACAAAGGATGCCTCAGCCCCACTGAGCACAGACACAAGGTGTCCCGAGGGTCTCTTCTGGCAGGCCATCTGTGTGGGGAAGGGAGAGACTCAGGGGAGGCCTCAGACATCACTGGGAGACGGGCAGTGCAGAGGTAGGGGAGAAGAGGTATACATGCAAAAGATGAGGATGCTCACCGTCACCCCCAAGGAACTCTGGGAAATGGACCCCCCCACCCACCAGGTCTCTAGTGTACTTGCCCTTAAAACCCCGACCTGCAAATCCAAGTACTCACATCTGCGTTCATCCAGGATTTTGGTGTCATAAACAAGGCATAGCAGTGGGAGGCATAGGCCTTGGAGCCTTTGGGACACCTGATCCGTGGAGTGGGCACTTCCTTGGGCGAGTCTTCACCTAGGATGGAAGGACACAAAAGAGAGAGAAGAGGTGAATAGGAGACTGGGGATCAGGGTGGGAGGTGACCTAGAGGAACATCTATGGGGTCAGTGCTTGGGAAGTGATGCCAAAGTCCTGACTGCCTCTCACCACTGCCAACACTTTCAGGATTTCTTGTTCTTGAACCAGCCCCACTAAATGAGGAAACCTCTCCTTTCTTTTCAGTCTAGTTCAGCAGTCCAACCCTTCCCTGCTCTAGGATACACATTCTTGCCCTGGGTCCTCATTTTCCTTCCCCTTATTTTATTTCTGTCCCTTCACACTTTCCTCTTTCGCCTACCAACATAAATGAGAGTGCACTGACAAGAAGCAAAGGACCTCCTTGCGGTGCTAGTGGACCACTGTGATGCCTGCCACCCCTGGTTACCCTGAAGGATGGTGTGGTGATGGACGAGTTACAGGCCATTTCATGGTGTGGGGATATATGTCACCAGTACCACGAGAGTCTTCCTTCTCCTCTTGGCCCTGAGCATTCGCAAGGACCCAGTGTTAGAGGCAGAGAAATCTCACCTTGGACCTGAGACAGGAGCATCAGGCAGGAGAACAGCATCCAGGACATGCTGGGGAGGTCCGTGTGAGGCCGCATCATGTCTGTGACCTGAGGAAGCAATCAGATTTCACTAAGAGAAGTGTGATCAGAGAGAGGACATATAGAGATCCTTGTCTTTCCTTTGTTAGTCTCCTAGGAATAAGTTCATCTTAGTGACATCCATCCCCTTGTATAGCTCTGGAAAGAACTAGAAAATCTGTACATGCTCCTACCCCATGAGACCTCCCAAGCCTGCCTGTGCTGAGTCTCAGAGCTCCTGTATCTGACAGAGATCCTCCTGTATCTTCCCCCAAATATGTACAGTATAGCCCTTTCAATGGTCTCATCTTCTGTCAGCTTCCACTCACCTGTCTTGCAGGGATTTGCAGTGGTTTGTCTTGTCAGAGAAGATTGTGCTTTTATAAGAAAATTAGAAGGAGGGGCACTCAAATGAATTACAGGAATGTGGAGGGGACAGGGGTCATGGGAGGGGCTTCTATTTGTTCAAGGAAATTGCCACCACATGGAGGAGTCTCTTCCCAGCAAAGCCTGGGAATTGCCACAGATACTTCCTCTTTCCAGTTAGCAGGCCAGCACTTTTCCCAATAATAAGTGACATTTGGTCTTTCCCTGTCTCTTCCTTGTTATGGACTGGTTACACAAATTGTGGCACTGGAAAATGGAGTCGTTCTTCTGGTGGATATCTCAAGGACTCCCTTTGGCATACATATATATTTCTTTCTATTTTGTATAATATAATTAATATAATTAATTATAATTTCATGATAAGTGGAGGTGAGTATGGGAATTACAGGTGAGGGCATAGAAGGAACTGAAACTAATAGGACAGATGGTATTTCAGGGTTTCCTCTTAAACACGGCGGCAAATTTTAATGAAAATTCAGAATCATCTGATGACTCAATAGGTAACCCAAGATATTAAGGAAAATGAGATGATTAAACTTGTCTTGCCAGTCTCCTGAGCGATGGAGCTTACCTGATGGATACTCATAATGTTATAGATTAAGAAGAAATGGAAATTAAAGCATATGGAGGACTAGAGTAAGACGAAGAGCCAAAGGAAGAAAGCATGAGGCTTAAAGAAGGGTCAGAGCAGGAATTGGTTGAAATTGTAGATATCGTCCTACCTTGCCCGTAAGTTAGAGGTGTGGCATCAAGATGCTCACTGCCCTGGGCTGCTAACAACCTCCCTTGCAAGGCTATCATTTGGCTTTAGATGAAAAGACATTTATTTCTGTTACATTCTTACTGGGAGGGGGGCCAGCTTCCTGTGGGGTACTGAGAAAAGTTCCTCAGACAGGTTTACTTTCTGAGTTGGCAATTTTGCCGCAGTGAAAAACATGTGGCTCATACGATGTGTTTCAGGGGCGTTTGGGCCAGTCCTAGACAAAGTTAGGCTGGGAGTTTCTACAAATCCTTTTTTAAACTATATTTTTATAGGCAAGCTTGTGTGTAGGTGTCTATGGTAGAGCTTTGTGATGAGGTCATGCAGTTAAGTTCATCATTGATTCATCTCCTCAGAATCCAAACTCAGTGGATCCCACAAATGATCTGATAAGAAATATAGCCAACAGATTCTTTTGTTAAAACGGGAAAAAATTATTACTTTACAAACATATACAAAAATATGTAAATGCAATCCTATGACTAACAGTGAGAGCTCAGTGGAAATTGAAGTTTAAAAGTATAAAAATAGTATATCATGAAAATATGATAGTTAAGACGATTGGGAAATTAATCTTGCTACATTAAAAGAATTACTTGAGGAGAAGTTAATAATGACAATTAACAAATCTGGAATGGACTGTGGTCCTGAATTCTTGAAAAATTCAGTGTAATGGAGCAAAAAATCCATTGAAAAAATTTTTTTAATGTTTATTTATTTCTGAGGCAGAGAGCGACAGAGCATGAGTTGGGGAGGGGCAGAGAGAGAGGGAGACACACAATCAGAAGCAGGCTCCAGGCTCTGAGATGTCAGCACTGAGCCCGACGCGGGGCTCAAACTCACAGACCGTGAGATCATGACCTGAGCCAAAGTCTGATGCCTAACCGACTGAGCCACCCAGGCGCCCCACAAAGAATCCATTTTAAATTAAAAGAACCTAAAGAGATATAGCAACCTGATTGAGTGAGTAAATTTTAATTGGATCTTGATTAATAAAGTAAGTCATTTCAGGGACAACTGTGAAATGTGAATATGGACTGATATTTGATAATCCTAGGATTTTAAATTCTCTTTCTTGTGATAATGGTATTATAGTCAGTAGATTTCCTTATACTTCTGATATTTATAGTGAAGTATTTATAGGTGAAATGTCATGATATCCACAACTTATTTTCAAATTATTCAAGACAATGTCTGTGTGTGGGGTGGGGAAGAGGTCAAGGAATGATAAATAAAGCAAATATATTACAATATGGTAACATTACCAAATCTAAGTGTAAGGTGTAATGGTATTATAATATTCTTTCAATTTTTTCCATATGTCTAAAATTTTCCAAACAGAAGTTATAGGGGCACCTGGGTGGCTCAGTTGGCTGAGTATCCAACTCTTCGTTTCAGCTGACAATCATGAGATTGAGCCCCGCATTGGGCTCTGAGCTGAGTGTGGAGCATGCTTGAGATTCTCTCTTTCCCTCTCTCTCTGCCCCTCCCCAGCTTATGCATTCTCTCTGTCTCTCTCAAAATGAATAAACTTCAAAAAAATAAGCAGGTATAGTTTAACTTACATGTTCACTATCAATAATAACACGTATGCATTTTTCTCATCATTACCATAAACTACAAATAGCATAATATAGAGCAATATTCATGTAGAATCATATGTACTCTACACATTAAAAATAAATTTTACAAATTCAAATGAAATACTAAAATATTATAAATAAATAATATTTAACAGTTAGCTATGTAAACAATTAAATAAAAACAAGAAAAAGCAATGAGGTAATTGATATTCTATGTCCAATCAGATAAAAATTGTATCTTCAGAGTTAAAAAGATACCATCTTTCAAAGCAGAGTTTAAATAGTTGTGAAAATGGAAAACCTCTGAGTCCTTCATTTATCTATAAGAGAAGGAAGTATATGTGGCTCTCTAAAATTTCTCTTCTTTTCAAACTGTGCTTGGTTTACTGTCCTCCTGAATCTTCCCTGTTGCCAGCTAGAAGGCAGTTAAATTCAGATACTCCTATGAGAAGTTATTAAAACTCAGTTTTGTTTTTAGTTTAATTCAAATAATGTTATATTATAATAAACCTTGAGGCTATAATATCCCTAACTGCAATATAAGACTTTGGTTTCTAATGACAGCTCACTAAACTCAGTAAAAGTTAGTTGTTATTGTTTTATTTGTAATTGTTCTTCCAAACAATCCTCATTAACCAGGCACTGAGAAGTTTGCTTAAATGCTATCTTTAAGGGAGCTGGTCTTAGGTTATTTACAATCCACTTCCTGGTGGTGGGAGAGGAATCCTTACTCTTGGAATAGCCAAGATTGAGCTTTAAGAAGTTTCCTTTGCCAAAAGATATGATGTCCAGGTTGTACTTCTTATCTCTATTAACTTCCAAGTCCAACAATATTTGCAGATAAGCCTTTGTATGGTTATTCCTAGAATTTATACAAGGGGGAAATGACCACTTTGCGGAAATCTAGTATATTTCTCCCAAGGATGGTGAAATGTGAAGGGTTCCTGGAATAGCCTTGAAGTATATTTTATTGGAGATTTATCACTAAAGCACACCCAGTTGGGATATATTAACCAAATACCCAGGATGCGACTTTGGTCCTTTCACCTTATCCTAAGCCTGTCAGAAAAAATGGGAACAACAAAAAAAAATGAGGTGCCATACACTTTGTGAAACAAGGCAGGCTGGCAAACCTCAAAGTCCCTGAGGCCAATGAGGGAAGTTATCAGAGCCCTGGAGAGTTGATACCATAGCTGCTGACATCTGGTTAATTATATGCAAGTAATGAACAGTAACTATTTTTATCACCTGTGCAGTTATTGGGGGCAATAAAGCTCTTATCAGGAAACTGTCAATTTTCGTTTGGTTTCAGCGCCTCACATTGGTCTTAGAACAATTCCCTGTTGCATATCATGTTGGTTCTTCCAATATATTTGAGTGTTTGATAAAGGCTATTTTTTGTTACTTAATTGTCTTTTAGGATAAACTAGTCATAATACAAAATGTTCTTCATTTGGGAAAAAAGTGAGATTATATTTCCAGCTGATCACCATCATTTATAATCAGTTTGTTGGTGGAAACTCTGCAGATCTGAAATGCATTTCCAGAGTTTATATTTCTTTTGGCAGCAAATAAAAATAAAAATCAGAAATGCTTTCATAGCTGTGCTGCTTTTCTTTTTATTATGCATTGTTTTTATGATACAGAAAAAATTAATAAACATGTATGTATTCACCATCTAGAATGAACAGCAATCATATCTTGCCATTTTCACATCTTTATTTTTTTAAGAAATAAAAAAGTAAACAAGAAGTAATGAAGAAATAACCTAGTAGCTATTTCTTACTTCTTACTTAATTTTTACTTCTTCTCCATTATGAATTTTCTAATCATTCTTCCCATTTATATTTTTGAGCATTTGTTGAACATAGATATATCAACTCTATGTAGTATTATCTTATATTTCTAGATTAACATATATGTGTCGTATTTCATATAACATTCTACAATATTTTTGTTCATTTGACCTTATTTAAAATCTATTTTGAGATAAATAGTCTAATTCTTTGATTTTAAATGCAATGTAGTATTTACTCATCTAAGTATTTCAAAAGTATGTATCCTTTCTTCTATTGGTGGAAATTTACCACTTTTCATTGATTTTAAGATTTGTAATTTACCCCATTTTAAAATCTCTAAAATCGGGGGTTGCGTGGGTGGCTCATTCCATTAAGTGTCTGACTTCGGCTCAGGTTGTGATCTCTCACCGTTGGTGAGTTCGAGCCCCGTGTCGGGCTCTGTGCTGACAGCTCAGAGCCTGGAGCCTGCTTTGGAATCTGTGTCTCCCTCCCTCACTCAGCCTCTCCTCGGCTTGTACTCTGTCTCTGTCTCAAAAATAATGAACATTAAAAAAAATTTGCTTTTAATGTCTAAAATCTAAATGCAGTGGTAATAATGACAAACATGGTCTTCATCTTTGCTGTGTAGGACAGTGGTTAGCAAACTTTTGTAAAGGACCAGATAGTAAATAGTTTGGGCTCTGTGGGGCATTCTGTCTCTGAACTCTGCCATTGTAGCATGAAAGTAGCCAAAGGCAATATGCAAATGATGGACATGTTTGTGTTCTAGTTGAACATTAATTATTAACACTGAAATTTGAATTTCATATCATTTTTATGTGTCACACAGTGTTACTTTCAGGTGTACAACACACTGATTCAACAATTCTATGCATTACTCAGTGCTCACCATGATAACTGTAGTTACCATCTGTCACCATACAACATTATTACAATATCAAAATACTCTTCTTTTGATTATTTTCAAACCATTTAAAAATGTAAGAAAATTCTTTGCTTATAGGCCATATAAAAACAGGCAATAAACCAGATTTGTACCACCGACTACTTTGCTGACAACTGGGACATAAAAAATTAGAAGTAAAATAATCAAATAGTAGTATAACTAATCAATTATTTATAATATAGTAAGAGCCCTGAAGAACTAGTATAAAGATTTTGATAGCATAAAGCAGGAGGGGTGTGACCTGATCTTAGCAGACAGTTAACAAGTTGGTGTGATTCCAAAAGGCACTTATTTTGATAATTTTTGTTCCAATTGTAAAAGAAACAGATGTTTAATCATGAACCCAGTCTAATCAAAAGAGCCCAGAAAAACACATCCATTTCAAATGTACTTTTTCCAAATAGTTACAGTAAATTAAGTTCAATGAAAGCACCATTTGTGGAAAAAAAGCAGTATAAGAAAAAAGGTTGGTCTCAGATACTCTTCTCCAAAGTAACATTACCAATTCAAAAAAATCTAAATTCCAACTGAAGATTGTGTTCAAGAAACTAGAATATGCAGGTCCAAGTTCTCCATCCAAAATCCATTCCCAGATTAGAGGTCCACAGTCAGCATCTATGACCAAAGTGAAGTCTAGGTCCTGGTCCAAAGCCCGGTCCAAAGTCCATATCTACCTAAGGACAAACACCATCCCCAAGGTTGTATTCCTAGGTATATTTCCACTCTGGATCTTGTCCAGACATAAGGTCCAGGTCTAATACCTGGTCTGAGATCTAGGTCAAATTCATTTTTGATTTACAGAGTCAATATTCAGGTCTAGATAAAAGTTCTAAGATCGTGGTAAAGTTCTAGAGTCCAGTTTCACATCTGTGTTTAGAAATGAAGTCCGGGGCACCTAGGTGGGTCAGTCAGTTAAGCATCTGACTTCAGCTTAGGTCATGATCTTGCGGTTTGTAATTTTGAGCCCCGTGTTGGGCTCTGTGCTGACAGCTCAGAGCCCAAAGCCTGATTTGGATTCTGTGTCTCCCTCTGTCTTTCTCCCCCACCCCCCCCCCCCCCCCCCCCCGCTCACACTCTGTCTCTCTCTCAAAAATAAATAAATATAAAAATTTTTTTTTTTTTAAAAGAAAGAAATGAAGCCCAGGTCCAAGTTCTAGGTCCAAGGTCATGTCCAGGTCCAGACTAAGTCTCAAGTCTGAGATTAGATGTCTAGATCAATGTCAAGGACAAACTCACAAGTCCATGACTATGGAGCATGATTAAGGTCAGATTCAATGTTCTGCACAAATTCAGATCCTAGTTTTAGGTCTCCTGTCTCATTCCAGTGTATAAGTCTAGAGAATAGGTTCACGTTAATGTCCAATATGTGAGATCCAGGTCTTGGTCTAAAGTTTAAGTTTGAAATTATGGAAATTTCAGGTAAAAGGTCCAATGTCAAGTTCCAGTCCATATTCAGTCCAGGCTTATGGTTCATTCCTATAGTCCAGATCCAGTGTACATGTCCTAAGTCAGTCCTATGTTTGTGGCTGGAGTCTTGGTCCAAGGTTTAGGTCTACATGCACACTTAATGTCAATCTCAACTTTCAGGTCATTCCAGGTTCCACGATTTTCCGACCTCTCCTCCCCAACAGCATCTCTGTCTTTTTTATAATATCTGTCAATTCCTCTAGATTTTGTCCTCCCTTTTCCTCCTTCCACCCAAATCTAAAATTTGTTGATCCTCCATAATTTTTCCTCCTTCTATTCTTTTATTCCTCTCTTCCAACACCTGCTAATTCTCCCCCAGTATTTTCTCCTATTCTTTTCCTTCTCTTTTCTTATGACACTTGCTAAATCTCCAGTATTTTCATAAGCTTTATGAGAACAAGAATGAGAACAGTCCTCTCAATTTCACTTTCCTGTTATTGGTGGTTTTTGTCTCTGTACAATGGCTGCTTACGATAAGATTGATAATTGTACCTGGAATGAAGGATCTTATGTGAACAAGGTCTCTGCATTCTGACAAAGATTCACCCTTTAAGTGAAGAGCAGTGATAGTTGCATGCCTATAGTGCAAACAAATACCATCCATGTTCAGGATTTTAATACTTAATGAAGCCTAATATGTTGGTCCTATGTATAATTAGTGAACATGTTTCCCCTGCTATTCTCATCTATCTGGCTATTTGGTTTATGAATATGCAAATCGCAAAATCTTAATACTTTAACATATGTACTACATGAAGGCTTTTTTTTACTAGAATGTAGCAAGCTCTTATATATTGTTTTTGATAAGGTGATATGCTCAGAATTAGAACTTAGATTCATAATTCACATGCATAAGCAGTCTACAAAAGGCAGTTCTTAGTATGATAAAAACAATAAACTATAGAAGGGTATATTAATAACATAATTTACGTAAAAGTAAAACACTTCTGTGATGCAATCTAATAAAGTAAGTAGTCAAAAGGCAAATCTGGGAACACCCATTTTTAACTTATACCAAAAATATACCTATTATACAATGATTTTCTAGAAGTCAATTTTAAAATAACAATAATTCAGTAGAAAAGAATTGCAGAGAACATAAACAAATATTTCACAGTAGAAGAATTACAATTTTCTTTATACTACAGTATGATTATTCTATTAAAAATATGCTCACACAATAAAATAATTGCAAATTAAAACCACACTAAATCATATAGGAACTCTGTACTTTCTGCTCAGTTTTTCTGTAAAATTAAAACTTCACCAAAAGTAGGTCCCTTAATTAAAGTAAAACTGTACTGAATCTAGCATAGTGGCAAAGATCTACAAGTTTGATTATAAACTGTATGAGCAGGACTGTGAGGAAGCAGAATCTTCATACATGAAGTGAGGAAAGATAAATTAATGTGATGCCTGCCTTTCCATAGTATAATTTGGCCACATATATCAGAATTAAAAATAGATATATTGGGTTGCTTGGGTGGCTCAGTCGGTTAAGCATCTGACTTTGGCTCAGGTAATGATCTTGTGGTCTGTGGGTTCGAGCCCCATGTTGGGCTCTGTGCTGACAGATCAGAGCCTGGAGCCTTCTTCGGATTCTGTTTTTCCCTCTCTCTCTGCCCCTCCCCTGCTCATGCTCTGTCTCCCTCTCTCTCTCTCAAAAACAAATAAAACATTAAAAAAATAAAATTAAAAATAGATATATCCTTTTGTCATAAAGTTTTACTTCTTAATATTTATTATACAAATACATTTACATATGATGCAAAATCAACTATGTTCAAGTTTGCTGTTACAAGATTAGTAGTTACAGAAAAAGATTAGAAATAACCTACATATACATCAAAGGAGCAGAATAAACTATGGTGCATCCATTCAATGAAAGATCACTTCATAGTCCCTGAATCAGATTTGTTTCAGAATTTAGAATTTTTGAATTAAAAGGTAATATGGTAATATGTAATTGCATATTATATTGCCAGGATAGATGAGGACAGCACTTTTTTATCAGCCGCATTAACATTTGGCAGCAATATGTTTGAAAAATCACATTAAATGGGATATACATAAAGACCATAAGTTTTGAAGTATCTTCACTTCAGGGCAATTCAGACAGGGTGAGATTGCATCACTGGATTGGGCAGAGTGATGGTCCCTCAAGGATGTCCATGCCCTAATCCCTGGAACCTAAGAGTTCCAGGGTTACATGACATTACATTAGGTTGCATTTTTTTGGTTACATGACAAAAGGAACTTTACAAATGTAATTAACATTAGGGACATTGAGATGGGGAGATCATCGTGTATTTTCTAGGTGAACCCAATATAATTACCTGAGATGTTAAAAATAGATGACCATCTCTGGCTGGAACAAGAGACAGAAGAGAAGAGAAAGAGAGATGTGCTAGAAAGGAAAGCCACAGAGGACTGTATGCACCACCACTGGCTTAAAGGTAGAGGGGGCAAAAGGAATATAGATGTCTTTAAGGATTGAAAGATACCAACAGCCAACAAAGAAATGGAGACTTCAGATAGATACTAGGAACTGAATTCTGCTAACAACATGAGTGAGTTTGAAAGCAGATTCTCTCCTAGAACCTCCACAAAAGAAGATGCTTAGATTTTAGCCTTAGGAAACCTGGAGCAGATAACCAGAACTCATGCTCTAACCGAGACTTCCAAACTGCAGAATTGTGGATAATAAATTTGTGCTGTTTAAAGAGTATAAGTTTGTGGTAATCTGCTCCGAGAATAGTAAAAAAGTAATTCAGTCACCAAGTGAGTGATAAAAATGTTTGGTTTTTACTGCTTTTTTTGCTCTTCCTTTAAAAAAAAACTTTTTATCAAAGTATAATATATATGAAAAAAAGTCCACAAGTGGTAAATGCATAGTTTAATGAGTTTTCATTAACTGAATACATCAGTATATCCAGAACTCGGATCAGAAAATAGTAATTACCAGCATCCCAGGAGATCGACCTCTACTTCAAATACTTAAATGAGTTTAGCATTTTCCATACGTGACATAAATGGAATCATAAAATATATATGTCCAGTGACTGGCTTCTCTCAATCAACTTTGTAGATACGTTGAAATTATTTTGTGTAAGTGTAGATTATTCATTCTAATTTCTGTGCAGTCTTCATTGTGTGGATATAATGCAATTTATTTATATTTTCTTCTGTTTGTTGATGGACATTTGGCTAATATTCAGTGTTTGGCTTTAAGCATAGTGCTGCTAGGAATATTACTTGACTTGTAGTATATCTATGTATACTCTATTCTTAAATATATACCTAGGAGTGAAATACTGAGCAATTTAAAGTTTTATTTTGTTTTTCTGAAATGTAGATGAGGAATTGAGGACCCATACTATGTAGCTGTAAAAAAGAATATAAAATCTCTTCATGTACTGATGACAAAAATTTCTAAGGTATGATTAAAAGTGAAAAAAGGTACAAAACAGAGTGTTTACAGTTTGTCTAAAAAGGGAAGAAAATATATTAATGCTTGCTTTTATATGCATGAAAAAACTCTTAGAGGATAAAGAAGACAGTAATAAAGATAGCTCCCTTCAAATATAAAGGGTGGTGCTGTGCATCCAAGAAGATGGGTCCAGAAGTAGGAGGAAAACTTCTCATGCACACACGTACACACACGTACACATACATGTATGTGTATGTGTATGTGTATGTGTGTGTATATATTATATATATCCCACAATTTTTAATTGTGGGAAAGTCTACTCAAAAATGAAAATAGGGGCACTTGGGTGACTCACTAGGTTGAGCATCTGACTTTGGCTCAAGTCATGATCTCACAGTTTGTGAGTTCAAGCCCCGTGTCAGGCTGGCTACTGTCAGCTTGTCAGCCCAGAGCCCGCTTCAGACCCTCTGCCCCCCTCTTTCCCCCTCCCCCTCTTGTGCTCTCTCAAAAATAAATAAACATTAAAAAAATGAAAGTAAAATTACTGTGTCAGGGGTAAAACCTTTGTAAAGGTGATATTCCCTTTTTCAGACATGGTTACATTTGGCCATAGAATTTCTCACCACTTTCTAGCCAGTTTCCTAGAGAGTAGCTTTCAGCCCCAGGTTTTAGCAGTGCAGTCCTTCCCCCAGGGCAACTGCTGCCTTCCCTGCTAATGTCAGTTCTCTCTCTAGAATGAAGGCGGCTAGAAGCATTAATTGCTCTGTTTTATAATGAAAACGAACAAACCAAAGCATTTTTAATTATTAAACTAAATAATTATATTTTAAAATAAAATATCTTCATTTTGTTTAAGGCCTTAAAGGGAAAATCCTGCACCTAATTTTCCCTGATTTAAAACCATGACATGTATTCCCAAGTGAAATTTCATAACAGAGAAGTTAGCCTAATGAAGACCTGCTACATATTATCCAAATAGGAAAAAATATAAATCCGAGAAATCAGGAAGTGTCTTTCAAATGGCCAAAATGATGAGCATCTTCATCTATAATATATATTTCCATGGCAGCTTGGCCTCCCCAAATGAGCAGCCTCAAGGCAAGACTTGGCTAGCTGAGCCTGCTGAGCCTCCTTCCCTCCTCACCTCCTTTGGCTTTGGCCTGTAGGGAAACACAGGGAAGTACGGTGCTACCTACTCTGCCCACACATAAAGCCAAAAGACATGATTATAACAATGACTCACTAACTTCTGGCCCCAAGTCAAAGCTCAGTAAAGGCTTATACCCCTCCTCCTCCGGTCGTAAATCTGGCTTCTTCTGCCTAAGAGGCCATTATAATTGATGGCTACAGTTCAAAGACAAAATAGTCAATATAACGGGCAAGTCTCCCTATCCATTTCTTGTAAGCCATACATGCAATTTATAACCCTTCTACTGATCATCACTCCAGGAATGTATTGATTTTTAAAAACCACATAGTTGACATCTGTGATTGCTGGCTCCAAATAGAACTGATATTTAAAGAGCAAAATCATTCTAGCCTTTACATTTGTAAGGGATTAACAATTCCCATCATTTCACCCCACTTTATGCAAGCTTCCAGCCCTGGGAGAATCTGTGATTTATGGTCTTTGTACTGAAGGAACAAATCAGCATTTTTTTCAGTGCAGGAGCTCTGTTAAGTATTGTGGTTGGCAAAATTTTAAAGATGCCCCCCCCCAATATTTCTGCCCCTGGTTATTCAAACACTAATATAGGTAGTATGGTAGAGGAACTTTGCCCATGTAATTAAAGCTACTAAGAAGCAGACTTTAAAATAGGAAGATGATCTTGGAAGATTAATCTTGGCATTATCTAATCACATGCACCCTTAAAAGGAGAAGAGGAAGGCAGAAAAGTCAGAAAGATGTGGCAGAAGAAGTCAGGAAAGAAAAGATAAAAGGAGAGAACAGAGAGATCTCCAGTATGAGAAGAACTTGACTGATCAATGCTGTCTTTGAAAATGGAAGAGGGGCATGAACTAAGGAATGCAGTTATTCTCTGAAATCTGAAAACAACCTCTACCTGACAGCCAGCAAGACCACAGGGTCCTCAGTCCCATGACCAAAGGAACTGAATACTGCCAACAAGCTGAAGGACCTGGGAATCAGATTCATCCTGGAACCTCTAGAAAAGGAATACAGCCCTCCTGTCCCGTTGGTTTCAGCCCTGTGAAACCTGGAGTAGAAAAACAGTTGAGCCATGCTATGCCTGAACTTCTCACCTCCATAACTGTGAGATGATAGAAGGGTATTGTTTTAAGTTGCCAGTGTTGTAGTTATTTGTTATGGAAACTATTTAAAAAAACCAAACATTAGTTCTTATATAAGAAGTAAAGTTTTCCTATTAAACATACTAGGGCTTCACACAAAATTTACTATTCACCTGCCAGCATAGTCATCAATATTCTTATGTGCATCTGCCTCATTCTGTCATCATTTGCACTGTGCTCTCCTCATGAGGAGCAACTCTATCACTCACGAGTAAATGTGTTTCAAAGGTTTTTGGCAAGAACTGAGTCTTAGTCATTGTTTGAATTTTCATAGCACCTGGGATAGAACCTGGCACGTAGTAGGTCTTCAATAACCACTTGTTAATTTGAGTTAATGATTTATATTTTTCCCATAAATACCATCCTAAGACTGTTTATTTTTTCCTGAGTTGTTATTTCCCACCTCTATATCTATTGAATAACTCCAACGCTAACCCTCACTGAGTTGTACCTTCCCAGAAATGGGGCTAGGCAATGTTAACACAACCACAACCCCTGACACTCTGTGTTTGTGAAACAGGTTATGGTGTTAAATTCAGTCCGTGATTGTGGCTAGAGATCAGAAGGAACACAAAACGAGGGGTCAGCTGCAGGTATATGTAGGAATCAGTCTGAGAAGAGGGGTCAAGTGTTGGTCTATAGATGAGAAATGCTTATGGATCAGCTTGTGCCTGGCATTGATGGCAATTTCTGCTCATGTTCATGGTAGAGTTCTAAATTTACTTTGGAAATTCATCCTACTCTTCAAATTATTTCTAAGACTTCTTCAGTGTATTTACTATGTGTAAAAATGACAAATCTCTCCTAACTAACCAGCTAAGCATCTTCAGGAAAGCTCTTTACAGACATCCTTAGCCCCCAGAATTGGGAGGGAGACTATGTGAGACCTGTGGTAGCCACCGTTGATAATAATGTTGTTGCCATGGGAAATTGTCTTAACAATCGTAGACTCCCAGTCAGAAGTCATGGAACAAAAAGACTTACCAATGAAGTTAAGTTGCTCAAACCCTGCAGTTTATTGAATCAATTCAAACCATAAGGTAAGAATGCAAGGAGGATAGATATGGTAAATTAATACTTAAGAAAGGGTACTAACAGAGTGGAAAGACCACACTACCCATTTGGGGCTAAACAGTTATAATTCATTGTTACCTATTGCTAGGTAATAAGTTGCCCCCAAACCCAGCAGCTTAAAGCAACAAATATTTATTATACCACAGTTTTGTGTTTCAGGAATGCAGTAGAATCCTGGAATAGAAAAAAAAATCATTGGAAAAATACTGAAGAAATCTGAATATAATATGAACTTTAGTTAAAGAAAAACTCAACTGACTTATTCATTTAAATGTGTTTTTTTTAAGAAAAAGTTTGTGAGTGCTACAAATATTAAGACTGTGCTTTCTATTATTTTAATCTGAAAATGATATCTTGGCTGGTTATGAAATTCTGTTAGAATAGACCTTTTGTCCCCTTAGCTTTTTATGCAAATGGTCTATTTTCTTCTGGAGTCCAGTGTTTTGTGGAGAAAACTGAGAGTAATATAATTTTTCCCTCCTTTGAAAAACATGAGGTCTTTCTACCTGGGTTCATATGGTCATTTATTTTTTTATGTAGTTAGTTATACATAATAAATTGTTTACTTTTTTAGTTCTCCATTATATTTTAACCATTTCTCAAGCCTGTCTTAAAAGCTACTGATATACTTCTTTTTCATCTCAGGTCTGTTCCTTAGTGCTTCCTTAGTTTCAGATCTATGATAAATTTTGTTTCTTGTTTTTCTTCTGAATCTTAATAAAAAGAGGATATATATGGAATACAGATCATAGAGACCAAAAGACTTATAATTTGTCCAATTGAAGAAGAAAGAACAAAAATAACAGAAAAGTTAGTCAAGGAAAAAATAAAAATAAAACTTTACAGTAAAGGACTATATGAATCCAGAACCTTCTGAGTTCCGGAAAAGGAAGGAGAAAGAGAAAACACTTACTGTCAAGATGGCTTGGAGCTAGATGAAGGAACTTCAAGAATAAGAAAAAGATATCACCATCATAGGTTTTTCTCCATGTCATTCTATCTTCCGTCTTGAGTAATCTCACTGACAGCTTCTTATTCTTTTGAGAATACAAAGACACTTTTGCAAAAGTTGTTGCTGTTTTTGTTTTTTGTTTTTTGTTTTTTGAGTTTCAACATGTATTCTGTACTTGAACTTCACTTCTAAAGTCTATGTCCTTCTTTTTGTTTGACATGGCATGTTTACAGAGATCTAAGGCTGGATCATTTATTTACTCATCTTTGAGTAGAAGTTCTGTGTCATTATTTTGCCTTAGAAAAAATATTGGAGGATTGCACTCAACTCCTTTCTTTGCTTTCCTGGATATTTTTTTCATTTTTCACTTAGTGCCTGAATTGGAAGGCTATGTATTGGTGGTATGGAATCTCTGTTAGATCTTGTGTTTTTTGGGCGTGGGAGGTGGCTGTGGTATCTGGAGTGAACTGACAAAAGGAGCATTTGGCAGCTGGTAATTTTATTCGGGTAAGCTCTCTCTTAGCACTTGCCAAATTTGAAATACCATCTGCCTGAGGGCTGTATGTGCTCCCTTGATTAGAAGTGTGAGGCTACCTCAGAGTTTATCCTTCCTCTTGCTTTGAGGAGAGTGAGTTACATGTTGGCAAGTGAGTGACTGTGAAATCCCCTTGGTCCCCCAATTTTTTGTTTTATGGTTACTAACTTATCTCAGTTGATTTTTGTATGAAACTACAAACCTGAATCTCAGCTCATTGTTACCCAATATCCCCTACCCTGCTTCATCTTTTATCATTTAGGACACATTTTGAGTGAAGAAATCCAATGGCTTTAGTAGTAGAGTTTTTGTTTGGTTGTTTGTATAGATAAAAATACAAAAGCTGAGCTAATTTTATGTAGGGACTCATCTACCACCAAAGACCCGGCATAGATCTGAACATGTTCTGCCTACTTCATTTATACTTGAATAATGTTAAAGCTGAGTAATGGACGCAGGTGGTTTATTACACTATTTTCTCTGCCTTTGTATGTACTTGAAAGTTTCAATATAAAAAGTAAAATGAAATTACCAAAATGGGGAACTCACTTATGTCTCTCCTGTTCTTATCATTTCAAAAAAAGGGTTGTTTTTAGGTCCTTTTCCTGCCTTTCATCTGCATTCAGACCTCTGTACTGTGCTCAACATGCGAAGTGTCCTCTGTAGCTGTGTTTCTTTTATTTGATCCAGATTTCATGTTTCTGTTGAGTTTGTCATGTGGACTTGTGGCACATTGACTGAAGATATAATGCATTGCACTATTTTAGACTTTTATTCATTCACGTGGCCTTTGGAAAAGGGGGTTAAATAAACAAGAACTTTTCCCTGACAAGAGAGTCTATTGGGAAAGATGTTTATTAATTTATTTGAGCAGAGGTGTCAATATTGCTCTACAAAACACAAAACACAAAACTGTACTGATATAAATAATCCACAAAAAAATCATGACCAAATATATATAATACTTTGTTGACAGAAAGGAGCACTCAAAAAAATCTTTACCAAGTTTTCCAATTCGCTATATTAACATGGTCCTAACTCCTTCTCTATTGAAATTACAACAATTCTATTTCAAGGCTCCTGCACCTAGTCCTGGGGACAGTGCAATTTCAGTCCAAGGGACTATTAAGCCTTCTTCCAGTTTATAAAATAAGTTTAAAAATACTATATCCTCAATCCCATGGTGCCACCTTTAAAAAAGCAATTGACAAAATGGTATATTATTAAAGAATGGTTTTTCCATAAAAGGCTACATAATGATTCAAAGAATTTCTGACTTCAGAAAAATGAATATGATAAATGCATTTGCTAGAGTTGTAGACATCTAAAAGTCTCTGTTTCTCTTAGGCTCAAACAACCTAGGGTTTCTTAGAACCCCAGGAGTTAAACCAGGTTACTCAGCTTCTGCAGCCCTTCTGGGGCAGTGCAGGGGTGGGAGATGAGGGGTGGGATGGGAGAGCAGGTTGTCTCAGTCTGACCTTTCCTGTGTGAGTTGTCTCTTTGCAGGGGTTCCTTGTGGCCCCATGTGTGGTTTACCAGGATACCAACCTTTCGCCATATGCCAGCTGTCTTGTATCGTCCTATCACTTCTTTCTGTCAACTCTGTCTTTTGGCAAATTCTTGAATTTTAAATCTCCCTCACTTTTATCTTGGAATGAATTTACTATTTCCAATTCAGGTCTGCATCTTTTACCATCATTTTCTCTTCTCTGAGATTATGAAACTGCCTGATCTTCTCACTCAGATTCAAGGAGAGTGAGTGAGAACTCTTAGAACTATCTTATCTGTCATCCTGTTGTTTGGCCATGTTAGCTGCTTCACAGATCAATAGTCTACACTATTGTAGATATTTCCATATCCTACCGTTTCCTTGTTCTTTGTTTAGCATAGCATGCTACCGTGGTTTATATCAACTGCAAGGAGTCAGTGATGACAGTGTGTTAAAACCAAGAATTGGGAACCTCAATACAGTCGTCCTTGGGAGAGTGCTCAATTCAGTGGCTGCTTTATTGGTTAACACAGTGGGATCTGTTTTTCAGAGGGAAAGGGGAAACTGATACAAAGGAAAAACTCTGTGAGAGAGTCCCTGGGGAACATAATAACCACCTGCTTTGTCTGGAACATGTGGAGCCTTCTTCCCAAATAAACACACAGCCAGCAGATGCCACTGCCATGTCTTCATTATGGACAATTTTTTTTCAGGGGAAGAGAAATTCAGCCTAACAGCTGTCATATCATGTCTTTTAACATCTCGTCCTTTTATGATGAAGGAATCCACAACCAGCTGAGTGAGAAAGAAGTGACTACTAATGTTCTGATTTAAATCAGTGCAGGTCTTCTTTTCACCTCTGCAGATCTTGAATGTTCTATAACAGCAGCTCTGAACTGCTTATACTATGTTACTGAGGGAAAAAGAAAGAATTTGGTGGGATAAAGCTAGCTCAGTTAAAATTTTCCCCTGTGATTATGTTTTTAATGTATTTTGAGGTATTAGAATATCCTCCATTTATAAAAAATTATGAGAATAGATGGTAAGTTCTGTTTTGTTTTACTTTGTTTTGAATAAAGTACAGATTAGCAACCCTCCTATACCTATCAGTATACCTATTCCGATATCAAATTTGTGAAATCAAAAACCTTGATAAGTACTTCTATAATTCTTGAGTACTCCAAATGCTTGATAATATTTATAATAGCACAATGTCTGACACAGAAGTGCATTTAATAAAATGGTTGTTAACATACATCTTTACTTTTGTTTATACCTTTACTGTACTGACCCTTGAACAATATAGATTTGAACTGCATGAATCCACTTATATACAATTTTTTTACAAATAGATTTTCTCTTATGATTTTCTTATTAACATTTTCTTTTCCCTAACTTACTTTAATTATAAAAATACATAAATAATATGTATAACATACAAAATATGTGTTAATTGACTACTCATGTTATCAGCAAGGCTTCCAGTTAACATTAGCCATTAGTAGTTAAGTTTTCAGGGAGTCATAAGTTAATATGCAGTTTTCCTTCTATGCAGGGAGTCTGCATTGTTCAAGGGTCAGCAGCAGTACATGTATCCCTAAGTACCATTTTGTGCTAATTTGTACAATTTTACATTATATATAAACATTATCATATATTCTTCTGCAACTTGACTTTTTTTCTTTCAATATTATTTTTGTGAGATTTATCCATGTGTGTTGGTATTCCACTTCTTAGTTACACTTAAATTTATTTATTCTTTTTTTTTTAATTTTTTTTTAACGTTTATTTATTTTGAGACAGAGAGAGACAGAGCATGAACGGGGGAGGGGCAGAGAGAGAGGGAGACACAGAATCGGAAGCAGGCTCTAGGCTCTGAGCCATCAGCCCAGAGCCCGACGCGGGACTCGAACTCACGGAACGTGAGATCGTGACCTGAGCTGAAGTCGGATGCTTAACCGACTGAGCCACCCAGGCGCCCCTATTTATTCTTCTTTGGATGAAAATTTCAGTGGTTTTCCCAGTCTATTATTAGACAGTGTTTTTTGTAGTTCCTCTTTACCTTCCATTTTGGGGTTCTCATTTCCAATCGAGCATCTCTAATCACTCTTGAGAGAAGTAATTGCTTAAATGTAGCCTAAGGAAACAAAGAGATTTCACTCTAAAATCGATGTGACCATACACTAAGCATGAGATATGGCCTATTGATAGGAATTTTCTACTCCTCCATTATGCATTGATGGAAATTATATGATATTCCTCAGTTTTCTCATCTGCCAAAAGGAATAATAGTGGTATCCATCTTACAAAGTGATTGTGAGGTTTAAATGAGTTAATACACATAAATGCTTACAACAATGTCTAGCATATAGTACATGCTATCTGAGTGTTAGCAACTGTTATCATTATGATAATACCATGGCTCATATTTTGCTATTTTCATATGTATTGTAGTGACTTTATATTTATTGTTTTTCTACATCAAATAGACTATTCCTCAGGCTGGGCTTGGGTATTATATATTCAGGGACATGAACAGACATTGTTGATAAAAATTTCTGTCCTTCACAAGCCTACCTTCAAAACTTGGTATCTTTTGTATTCCTTCAGATGATATTTCTAAGTATAGACACAAAAAGATGCAAAGGACCTTTGAGCTGCTGTGAGGAAAACTGTTGTTAGCGAGAGCAAGCTAAGGTGGTAGGAGAGCTGGAAAATGGGAGTGCAACAGAGTCAAGGGACTGCAAGAAGGTGCCCCTAGGGCAAGCCTCTTTATATCCTAAGAAGGCAGGAGACTGGAAGAATGTCATTAGATTTCATCTCACTTCAGGCTACCTTAGATGATTACAGCCTTTGATGGACCCAGAGTACCTAGACCCAATAGGCTTATCCCAGGCTTTCAGTCTTCTTTCTGACTGACATATCCAATCCTCTAAATGGGGTGGGGATCAGCAGGTAGGTTTCAGGATACTATATTATGAATTCTATTTTAATTCTATTATAAATTCGTTCCTAGAGCAAACCTACAGTCATAGTGATACAATGTTAGTGCCTTCTCTGTAGTTCAGTGCTAACTTCCGGATAGGTGTCCAACCTTTCAGGTCAGTAATTCTTAAGACTCTGCACGGGTAGAGCTGCTTACCTTATCTCCTTCAGTCATCACTAAGTTCCCACACTGCCTCTCCGTACCACCTTCAGAGAAATTCAAAGTGTCTGAAAAAAATGATTTGCTTATGAAATCACAACAATTTTAGGGATACTTGAGGATCACATTTTACAGTGGAATCTAGAATGTTATTTTTGTTGTGGTTTCATGATTTCTCAGAGGATGTATTTGCCATTCTGCAACGCAAATGCCAACATTTTATGAACTGTCTGTTCTTTAGGATTCTTTCAACATTGCTGCTTAGGGAATAAGGATAACCATAGCCCTTTGGAATTGCCATGATGGGGAAGGCTTGAGAATTCAGGTCTCTCTTTTTGAAGCCCTCACAATGTGTTTCTGAGAAGTCTCTAGTGCCCAGTGACCCCCTCTTTGAGTGACTACTGCTTTCTTACCAATGATATATCTAGATGCATTTGCTATTCCTATCTGTTACCAAGGATACCCAACTGGTAATCCTCCCTCACATCATGATAGCACTGAATCCCTAGTTAATTGCTGCTTCTCTTAATCCTACCTCAGAAATAGCACCCAGTGGAGAAATGGGACCCTTCTCAGAAAACTTTATCAGGAACTGGAAGCTTAGAAAAGGTGCATTCCTCTTCCCTCTTGGACAGCAGCAAATAGTTCCTTTGAGGTGCCCTCCCTCACTGACTTGGGTCATTATATCTTATTTTGCCGTAGTAAAGCCTTGTTTTTGGTGGTCTTTGGCTCACCGGGCTTTAATAGAAGCAAAGCTTTTAGGATCTGTGTCCTCACTCTCCCACCACAGGTGGTACCAACTCCTCTCAATTTTGTCCCACTAATCTGGAGAGCTTTCATGTTACCCATCCTTCATGTGCAGCTTGCTTCAGAACCAGGTAACAAATACTATTATACCCACAGCGTCAGAAGGAAAGCCTGACATGACACTGCCGACAGGCCTTTGCATCATTTTCCCAGCCCAAGGATTTCAGTATGTTTATATCTGCCATCAACCTTTTTGCCACAGGAGTCTGAGGAAGATAAAGATGGGTGGGTAATATCATCTGAGTCAGAAGCGAGTTTTGTCACTTCTGAATCCACAGCAGAGAGAGCAAGGCCCCGCATATGGAGTTAACTCAATAAATATTGCTGAAGTAAAGTCCTATGGCCTAAAATGTAAAAGGTAAATAATAAACTTGGGGTAGGGATGCTGGGGTGGAATGGAAGTGAGGGAGTGACGTCTGTTTTATGTTTCTGGAGTTCAAAATGTAGCCCTTTTAGGCCTTGTAAGTGACACATAAGAATTTTTAGTGCTTTGATAGTTGTCAACTCTTTCACGTTGTCACTCCAAATCGAGCAGCTCTGAAACAGACTGAAGCCAACCTCTTGTTGTTCAGTGCCTTTTCAGGAGTCATTGAATTTCTGCCTCTATTAACCCTGTGATTTTCGCTTCCGTAAAGTTATATACCATAGAACATGTTTTTTTTTTTTTTGTTTTTTTTTTTCTCGCGGTAGAAAGCTATGCACCATCTATTATTAGAGTCTAGCCCTGTTCATGGTCATTGTCTTCGAGCTATTTTGTAGCTCTTTATATAAATTGTAGGTAATGTATATGTTCCTGTCTAGCAGTGATTTGGTTTCTTCCCCATCTCACTCCTACCCTGCCTGAGGAGAAAAACAGTCCCATTTGCAATTCACTTTGTCCCATTTGCTATTCATTTTGGCATTTCTTGTACCCATGTAAATAAATCTGTGCTGTTTTGACTTTTCTTTGGAATTGATTACAATTTCTGCCTGGCTCCCTTATATCATATGAGTGAAATAAAATGTTTAACGTGTTCAATCAGTATGAGAGTCTGATTTTACCTTTTTCTAAAACTTAATCTTTGAACTGTGTCTATTTCACAGGATTGTCCCGTGAGTGCCTCCTACTTAATCATCATTTTGCTTTGGCCCGTGAGTAAAGAGTTGTATAATATTAGGAACTTTTTGAGGTTTCTCTGAAATTTTTCAAAATGTTTACTTTGGGTACCAACTTATTTCACGTCGTTGCATAGGAAAGTCATTACACTGTAGGGAAGCGGAAATTACATCGTCTCAGCAAAACTGCAGTACGGTTTACTTGCAGAGATGGCGTGGGGTCAAGGGTTGGTATGATCAGCTATTTTTGTTGTCGTTATTGCGGGATTCTTTTTTAGGGGAACATACTTCTCAGCATCTCTTATGGTTCTAATTTATGTTTTTAGAGTGAAGAGTGAGATGGTTCGGTTTACCTTGATGACATGACATGCCTCTTCTCTAGATTCTTTCCCGCATCATTGCAAGGTTTGCTTCCTTTCTCTGGATCTGTTTCCTCATCCATTTGTGAATACCAGTCCCCAGGAAGAACTTTTGCAATCATTCTTCCATACTTTGAAGCATGCAAAGTGCTGGAAATCACATTATCTCAACTTGCATATCTCTGGTGTTTTCTCACCCAGAGATATGCACTGTGTGGAAATAAACAGAGACCACCACATTAGAACAAATAGATTCTTTATTCAGAGCTTGCTATAGCAAAAGAGTCACTTGCATTTAGCTGAGACTCAAAGTCATCTAGGGGAATAAGAAAGCTTTATAGTAAAACATGAGGGAGGCTCAGATATGCCCTGATTAGAAGTTGCTTACATGGCGAAGCTGGAAGTGGATGATCAAGAAGTGGTGCATCTTATGTGATTGGTTTGTAGGATATATTTGGCTTTCTCTAGTTGGTTGTCAACTGGAAGCCAGGGCAAAAATCAGGAATGCTGACAGTCGTTGGCCAAGTCCTAACTGTTCTGGGCTTACTGCTGCAGAGGCCATCACTTGGCTTTCCAGGCTGCTCGCTGCAGAGGCTGTGGGCCAGGGTTCTGTTGTGATGTATAGTCTGGCCATCATCAATTTGCTTATTCAATCTCACACTAACTTCATTTTATAATGTTAAATGATAACACCTGCCTAAAGAAGCCAGAAAACCGCCAGAGGATTAGCAGAACTCTGGAGTCTCTGGAGCCAAGCGCAGACGAGAGGCCCACAGAAGAGGGTAGGAAGGGCGGCGAGGCGGTGCGCACTCCATGGATTGGCGGGAGGGAGCCGGGGCAGAGCGGCGGCTCGCCGGCCAAGCAGAGCCCCCGAGTCTGACAGGCAAAAGCGGAGGGGCCTGACGGACTGTATTCCGACAGCAAACACGACTTAGCGTCTGGGAGGTCATAAGTTAACAGCTCTGCTCAGAAAGCGGGAAGGCTGGAGGACAAAGGGAGGGAGAGCTGCTGAGCCCCCGGACGACAGAGCTCGGCTTGTCGGGGAACAAAGGCGCTCGCCAGCACCATCTCCCTGCCCATCCCCCAGCCAAAATCCCAAAGGGAACCAGTTCCTGCCAGGGAACTTGCTCGCTCCGCGCAAACACCCAACTCTGTGCTTCTGCGGACCCAAATCTCCGGCAGCAGATCTGACTCCCTCCCGCTGCCACAGGGCCCCTCCTGAAGTGGATCACCTAAGGAGAAGCGAGCTAAGCCTGCCCCTCCTGCCCCCGTGCACCTTGCCTACCCACCCCAGCTAATACGCCAGATCCCCAGCACCACAAGCCTGGCAGTGTGCAAGTAGCCCAGACGGGCCACGCCACCCCACGGTGAATCCCGCCCCTAGGAGAGGGGAAGAGAAGGCACACACCAGTCTGACTGTGACCCCAGCGGTGGGCTGGGGGCAGACATCAGGTCGGACTGCGGCCCCGCCCACCAACTCCAGTTATACACCACAGCACAGGGGAAGTGCCCTGCAGGTTCTCACCACTCCAGGGACTTTCCAAAATGACCAAATGGAAGAATTCCCCTCAGAAGAATCTCCAGGAAATAACAACAGCTAATGAACTGATCAAAAAGGATTTAAATAATATAACAGAAAGTGAATTTAGAATAATAGTCATAAAATTAATCGCTGGGCTTGAAAACAGTATACAGGACAGCAGAGAATCTCTTGCCACAGAGATCAAGGGACTAAGGAACAGTCACAAGGAGCTGAAAAGCGCTTTAAACGAAATGCAAAACAAAATGGAAACGACGACAGCTCAGATTGAAGAGGCAGAGGAGAGAATAGGTGAACTAGAAGATAAAGTTATGGAAAAAGAGGAAGCTGAGAGAAAGAGAGATAAAAAAATCCAGGAGTATGAGGGAAAAATTAGACAACTAAGTGATGCACTAAAAAGAAATAATATACGCAAAATTGGTATCCCAGAGGAGGAAGAGAGAGGGAAAGGTGCTGAAGGGGTACTTGAAGAAATTATAGCTGAGAACTTCCCTGAACTGGGGAAGGAAAAAGGCATTGAAATCCAAGAGGCACAGAGAACTCCCTTCAGACGTAACTTGAATCGATCTTCTGCACGACATATCATAGTGAAACTGGCAAAATACAAGGATAAAGAGAAAATTCTGAAAGCAGCAAGGGATAAACGTGCCCTCACATATAAAGGGAGACCTATAAGACTTGTGACTGATCTCTCTTTTGAAACTTGGCAGGCCAGAAAGGATTGGCACGATATCTTCAGTGTGCTAAACAGAAAAAATATGCAGCCGAGAATCCTTTATCCAGCAAGTCTGTCATTTAGAATAGAAGGAGAGATAAAGGTCTTCCCAAACAAACAAAAACGGAAGGAATTTGTCACCACGAAACCAGCCCTACAAGAGATCCTAAGGGGGATCCTGTGAGACAAAGTACCAGAGACATCACTACAAGCATAAAACATACAGACATCACAATGACTCTAAACCCATATCTTTCTATAATAACACTGAATGTAAATGGATTAAATGCACCAACCAAAAGACATAGGTTATCAGAATGGATAAAAAAACAAGACCCATCTATTTGCTGTCTACAAGAGACTCATTTTAGACCTGAGGACACCTTTAGATTGAGAGTGAGGGGATGGAGAACTATTTATCATGCTCCTGGAAGCCAAAAGAAAGCTGGAGTAGCCATACTTATATCAGACAAACTAGACTTTAAATTAAAGGCTGTAACAAGAGATGAAGAAGGGCATTATATAATAATTACAGGGTCTATCCATCAGGAAGAGCTAACAATTATAAATGTCTATGCACCGAATACCGGAGCCCCCAAATATATAAAACAATTACTCATAAACATAAGCAACCTTATTGATAAGAATGTGGTAATTGCAGGGGACTTTAACACCCCACTTACAGAAATGGATAGATCATCTAGACACACGGTCAATAAAGAAACAAGGGCCCTGAATGATACATTGGATCAGATGGACTTGACAGATATATTTAGAACACTGCATCCCAAAGCAACAGAATATACTTTCTTCTCGAGTGCACATGGAACATTCTCCAAGATAGATCATATACTGGGTCACAAAACAGCCCTTCATAAGTTTACAAGAATTGAAATTATACCATGCATACTTTCAGACCACAATGCTATGAAGCTTGAAATCAACCACAGGAAAAAGTCTGGAAAACCTCCAAAAGCATGGAGGTTAAAGAACACCCTACTAACGAATGAGTGGGTCAACCAGGCAATTAGAGAAGAAATTAAAAAATATATGGAAACAAACGAAAATGAAAATACAACAATCCAAACGCTTTGGGATGCAGCGAAGGCAGTCCTGAGAGGAAAATACATTGCAATCCAGGCCTATCTCAAGAAACAAGAAAAATCCCAAATACAAAATCTAACAGCACACCTAAAGGAAATAGAAGCAGAACAGCAAAGGCAGCCTAAACCCAGCAGAAGAAGAGAAATAATAAAGATCAGAGCAGAAATAAACAATATAGAATCTAAAAACACTGTAGAGCAGATCAACGAAACCAAGAGTTGGTTTTTTGAAAAAATAAACAAAATTGACAAACCTCTAGCCAGGCTTCTCAAAAAGAAAAGGGAGATGACCCAAATAGATAAAATCATGAATGAAAATGAAATTATTACAACCAATCCCTCAGAGATACAAACAATTATCAGGGAATACTATGAAAAATTATATGCCAACAAATTGGACAACCTGGAAGAAATGGACAAATTCCTAAACACCCACACTCTTACAAAACTCAATCAGGAGGAAATAGAAAGCTTGAATAGACCCATAACCAGCGAAGAAATTGAATCGGTTATCAAAAATCTCCCAACAAATAAGAGTCCAGGACCAGATGGCTTCCCAAGGGAGTTCTACCAGACATTTAAAGCAGAGATAATACCTATCCTTCTCAAGCTATTCCAAGAAATAGAAAGGGAAGGAAAACTTCCAGACTCATTCTATGAAGCCAGTATTACTTTGATTCCTAAACCAGACAGAGACCCAGTAAAAAAAGAGAACTACAGGCCAATATCCCTGATGAATATGGATGCAAAAATTCTCAATAAGATACTAGCAAATCGAATTCAACAGCATATAAAAAGAATTATTCACCATGATCAAGTGGGATTCATTCCTGGGATGCAGGGCTGGTTCAACATTCGCAAATCGATCAATGTGATACATCACATTAACAAAAAAAAAGATAACAACCATATGATCCTGTCAATCGATGCAGAAAAGGCCTTTGACAAAATCCAGCACCCTTTCTTAATAAAAACCCTTGAGAAAGTCGGGATAGAAGGAACATACTTAAAGATCATAAAGGCCATTTATGAAAAGCCCACAGCTAACATCATCCTCAACGGGGAAAAACTGAGAGCTTTTTCCCTGAGATCAGGAACACGACAGGGATGCCCACTCTCACTGCTGTTGTTTAACATAGTGCTGGAAGTTCTAGCATCAGCAATCAGACAACAAAAGGAAATCAAAGGCATCCAAATTGGCAAAGATGAAGTCAAGCTTTCGCTTTTTGCAGATGACATGATATTATACATGGAAAATCCAATAGACTCTACCAAAAGTCTGCTAGAACTGATACATGAATTCAGCAAAGTTGCAGGATACAAAATCAATGTACAGAAATCAGTTGCATTCTTATACACTAACAATGAAGCAACAGAAAGACAAATAAAGAAACTGATCCCATTCACAATTGCACCAAGAAGCATAAAATACCTAGGAAAAAATCTAACCAAAGATGTAAAATATCTGTATGCTGAAAACTATAGAAAGCTTATGAAGGTAATTGAAGAAGATATAAAGAAATGGAAAGACATTCCCTGCTCATGGATTGGAAGAATAAATATTGTCAAAATGTCAATACTACCCAAAGCTATCTACACATTCAGTGCAATCCCAATCAAAATTGCACCAGCATTCTTCTCGAAACTAGAACAAGCAATCCTAAAATTCATATGGAACCACAAAAGGCCCCAAATAGCCAAAGAAATTTTGAAGAAGACCAAAGCAGGAGGCATCACAATCCCAGACTTTAGCTTCTAATACAAAGCTGTAATCATCAAGACAGCATGGTATTGGCATCAAAACAGACACATAGACCAATGGAATAGAATAGAAACCCCAGAACTAGACCCACAAATGTATGGCCGACTAATCTTTGACAAAGCAGGAAAGAACATCCAATGGAAAAAAGACGGTCTCTTTAACAAATGGTGCTGGGAGAACTGGACAGCAACATGCAGAAGGTTGAAACTAGACCACTTTCTCACACCATTCACAAAAATAAACTCAAAATGGATAAAGGGCCTGAATGTGAGACAGGAAACCATCAAAACCTTAGAGGAGAAAGCAGGAAAAGACCTCTCTGACCTCAGCCGTAGCAATCTCTTACTCGGCACATCCCCAAAGGCAAGGGAATTAAAAGCAAAAATGAACTACTGGGACCTCATGAAGATAAAAAGCTTCTGCACAGCAAAGGAAATAATCAACAAAACTAAAAGGCAACCTACAGAATGGGAAAAGGTATTTGCAAATGACATATCGGACAAAGGGCTAGTATCCAAAATCTATAAAGAGCTCACCAAACTCCACACCCGAAAAACAAATAACCCAGTGAAGAAATGGGCAGAAAACATGAATAGACACTTCTCTAAAGAAGACATCCGGATGGCCAACAGGCGCATGAAAAGATGTTCAACGTCCCTCCTTATCAGGGAAATACAAATCAAAACCACACTCAGCTATCACCTCACGCCAGTCAGAGTCGCCAAAATGAACAAATCAGGAGACTATAGATGCTGGAGAGGATGTGGAGAAACGGGAACCCTCTTGCACTGTTGGTGGGAATGCAAATTGGTGCAGCCGCTCTGGAAACAGTGTGGAGGTTCCTCAGAAAATTAAAAATAGACCTACCCTATGACCCAGCAATAGCACTGCTAGGATTTTACCCAAGGGATACAGGAGTACTGATGCATAGGGGCACTTGTACCCCAATGTTTATAGCAGCACTCTCAACAATAGCCAAATTATGGAAAGAGCCTAAATGTCCATCAACTGATGAATGGATAAAGAAATTGTGGTTTATATACAAAATGGAGTACTACGTGGCAATGAGAAAGAACGAAATATGGCCCTTTGTAGCAACGTGGATGGAACTGGAGAGTGTGATGCTAAGTGAAATAAGCCATACAGAGAAAGACAGATACCATACGATTTCACTCTTATGTGGATCCTGAGAAATGTAACAGAAACCCATGGGGGAGGGGAAGGAAAGAAAAAAAAAAAGAGGTTAGAGTGGGAGAGAGCCAAAGCATAAGAGACTGTTAAAAACTGAGAACAAACTGAGGGTTGATGGGGAGTGGGAGGGAGGGGAGGGTGGGTGATGGGTATTGAGGAGGGCACCTTTTGGGATGAGCACTGGGTGTTGTATGGAAACCAATTTGAAAGTAAATTTCATATATTAAAAAATTAAAAAAAAAGACTACTTATTTTGTAACTATTCTATAATAGAACTCTGTTGTTTTAAAAAATTTGTTAATGTTTATTTATTTTTGAGACAGAGACAGAGAAAGAAAGAGAGCAAGGGGCAGAGAGAGAGGGAGACACAGAGTCTGAAGCAGAGTCCAGGCTCTGAACTGTCAGCACAGAGTCCAACATAGGGCTTGAACTCACAGACTGCCAAATCATGACCTGAGCTGAAGTCGGAGGCTTAACCAACCAAGCCATCCAGGCACCCTTAGAGCTCTGTTGCTTTTAAATAACTGATACTACTATTTCATCTATCCACTTATCTATCCATCAAATATGGAGCTCCTAATGTGTTTTAGATATGGTGTTGGTAATTGAGATTAAAAGCAAATAAGCAAAGTATGGCCTGTAAGAGGTTTAGGTTTTTCTGGGTGTTAAAAAATAATTTTCTAGAAAAAAGTATAATCCTGAGTCATACAGATATGAAAAGATTACACTGTTAAGGATTTTATTTAACTTATTAATGAGGAAACTGATAAGATGGGTAAGTTGTTACAAGCAGTTCAAAGGTAAATCTAGGGAACAAATTTGTGTTTTAGAAATATTGAAATGAGTATGCAAATGGGGAACAGAACTGCTTCCCTGAGAGAAAATATGCCAATGTACAGAATTCATTTGCATGTTTATAGACAAGAATTATTTTGCATTATTATCAGTTATCTATAATGTACAGAGTTGTAAAATAGCTCCCATAGAATCAGAATCAGATAACCAAGAACACAATGCTCCAAATACTGCATTATTTTCTACTGAAGCATTATTCTGTTCCTGTAGAGCAAAGACAAACTTATAGCATGTATGGCAGATGTTGTTATCTGGTCCTTCAATGTTCTTCTCTACCAGCCCTCCTTGCTAATGAAACCCTGACTTGTTTAGGCAAATGAAGAGTTCCCTACTCCAGCCCCCATGAATTAATGATACCTCATGATTTATCTTGGTCTTTCCTGATACAAATGTTCAGTGGCAGCTGGCATAGCCCTTCCTCTTTCCCTTTCCTCTTTTTGTAGCTAGAATGTACATGTAATTACTAGAATTCAGCAGCCATCTTGTGGCCATAAAGTGACCAGCATAAAACAAAAACAAAAACAAAAAACAATAATGATAGGTGTATTAGAGTCCTCAGGATGCTGTAATGAAATACCATAGGCCGAGAGACTTAAACAACAGACATTTATTTATTTCTCACAGTTGTGGAGACGTGGAAGTCCAAGATCAAGGTGCTAGCTGATATGACTCCTGTTGAGAGTTCTCTTCTTGGCTTGCAGACAGCCACCTTCTCACTGTGTTCTCATTTGGTGGAGAAAGAGCGAGTTCTTCTCTTATAAGGACTCTAATCTCATCATAAAGACCCTACCTTCCTGATCTCACCTAAACCTAATTAACTACTAAAGTCCCCATCTCCAAATACTGTCATACTGCAGGCTAGACTTTTGGTATATTAATTTGGGGGAAAAACAATTCAGTCCATAATAATACCTAAAGCTTATGTAGCACTTACTATGTGCCTGGTATTCTAAGTGCTTTTCATATATCGGCCCTTTTAATTATTTAGTTACCCTGAGGACAGATATTAATCTCATTATTTCACAAACAAAAAGACTGATGACATGGCTTGTCCACGGTCACATGACTAGGAAATAGTGGAGTCAGGATTTGAACCAAGACTGTTGGGTGGCAGAAGCTGTGGTCCTAACCATTATGTGATCCTACTTTCTTACAAGAATCACAAAGACACTGGCCCCAACTTCTTTGAGCCACTGAATCGATGCTAGCAGCCCTGTACTTCTAGACTTCTGATTATGTAAGACAAATAAAGCTCTATCGTTTTAAGCTGCTAGTAATTAAATTCATAATGTAGTACAACCTTTCATCGTTTAATTTTGCTGTAGTTTTTGTTTTGTTTTGTTTTGTTTAGGTTTTTGTAAATGCCATTTATCAGATTAAGGGAGTCTCCTTCTTTTCCTGGCTTGCTAAACAACTGTATCGTAAAAATTATTTATAGGAGAAAAATTGAATTTAGGATGATTATCTTCCTTCAGAGAGGAATTTGCTACTTTGCCAGATGCCCAGCCCACCAACAATAGAAGTACCCTAATCCAACCTCAAATATTGATCTTTCCTGGGCCTCTGAGAAGGTAGGGCTGTCTAACTTCTGGTTTATTCTGAGTCCTGGGGTCCAAACGAAGCACAAGGTTGGTTTTTCTCCAATTTTTGGCACCCCAGCCCTGGGAAGCTGTTATATGTGCTGCTCTCATCTCTTTTCTGGAATTATCTGGTGTCCCCAGGGCTAAAGAGGTCTCAATACCATACTCACCTCTCTGCATTTCAACATCTCCTGGGTGTTGTCTCAGTTATTCCCTCCTAGCTCTTAGCTCTTCAATATTCTCACGTAGATTTTATTTAAAAGCCCCCATTCTTCCTAACTAGCCTTAGCAGAAAGGCTATCTGAAGTACCATTATTGGAGACACAAATTCTCTTTTAACCTAAATTTCAGCTGACTTGATGTCAGCATACCTTCCTTACTTCTGAGGTCACCACTGTCTTTCCTATTACAGTAACAGAGCTGAAAGTGACATCCCCTGTACTAGGCAAAACCCCTCTCAATATTTTTATAGGTTTCAGAGGTGGGAGGGCTTCTGATTTTCTGGTGTTTTTCTTTGTGACAACCTGCATCCCTGCCATCATACAGCCTAGAAACTGTTCTCACATTGCTCCTGACGTGGAATACAACATCTCCTTATTTCATCCCCAGCATATTATGATTGCAAAGCTTTGGGCACAGTCATTTACTATGAAAGCTTTGAGATAATAGAAAAGGTTCCACTGAAGCATGGCAAACACAGACCAACATGGTTGGCTGACCAGTAGACTTGAGTGTCTTTAAAGTTTTTAAATTCCCTCTTCCATGTAGAATTTCTCATTTGTCTTTCTCCTCAGCTACCTTCCCTGCCCTACTGTACCCTCCACCTCCTAGTTCTTTCCAGCCTCATAGGTCACCATATTATTTAGTCTCTTGCACTTCTTCCCACAGCTCTGTGGTTGTTTGATTGTTGTTTTCTCCTTTTTCTAAACCTGCCAGTCTCCAGTCTCCAAAATCCTGTTCATTGCTAGTGGAGAACAGTTTGGGTCTCTCACCAATCACTATTTTAAATTAAGCCCAGGTCCAACCTTATGTTAAAAGATACTTTCCAGAAAATGGAACAATCATAACTCTCCTACAGATATAAAAATGAACACATTTAAAGATTTTAGTAAATTTATGTAATATAAAGGAACTAGTTCAGAAGAAATGTCAAAAAGAACAAACATATAAAGGAATTGAATTGCAAATGGATGCAAAATGGATTTTCAAAGTGGGAAGAGAAGTCAGTGGAGGCTCTAGTGGACAAGACAGAGTTTATATATCTATCAGTTACCTGCAATTTAAAAACAGGTACAAAATAGCTCAAAGATCATGAAAAGCCTTGGAAACAGACTGCCCAGAAGGCAGTAGACAATGTACTTCAATGAAGTACAAATTCTTTTCTGTATTTAACATATCTAAAAATGCATTAACAGTCCTGTACTGCTGGACAAAAAGTCACCAAGTCTGGGGATCCTCCCTTTGAGAATCAAAGCCCTCACCAGTGCTCTTAAAATTACACTAATGAGTGCTCTTAAGTTATACTTTCTTCTTTACTATGATCACACTGGGAGGTGGTATCTGAGCATCAAAGAAAGCAATATGTTTTTGGCTACTTTTTTTCCAGTGCAACTTCCCAGGGGTTATTTCTTCTTTTATCTCTCATCTGAATTGTATAAAATATGGCAGCTGTCTCTTTTCATTGTCACTTGAGTATGTTGTCTGTTGACATCCTGGCTATGGTGTCTTTCACCAGTAGTGATTTATCTCAACTTATTAAATGTTGGCCACAGATGATATTAATAGCCAAGGGCCAAGACTTAATTTCTGTTCTATTAAGAGGATGTTTTAGCATTTAAAGCAATAATAATGGCATTGCATAATGTCAGAACCAGAAGGAGCTATAAAAATGATCTGATTCCATATTGTATTTTACAAATGAGGAAGGGACCCCAGAGGCGAAGTGATCTGCCAATGAAGGTCACTAAGGGTCAGTGGCACATGTGAGCTGGCACCCAGGAATGCCAGGCTGACATTCAGTTTGTTTTGCCTTTTGGCACCTGTATCTGAACCAGCCACCTTAGTCCCATTGGTACCCTCCTATAGTCCTCTGCCCCACCACAGGGATGTTTTCCCCACGCCTAATGTTCCTAGTGCTTAATTCTCATGGATTTGTATGCTAATTCTAAGTTAAATATGAAATCAATCATGGATGAAGCCCTAATTCCAGAGACTATTTTGCCTTGGATATGTGACTCCTGAAAAGCCCATCAGAATTAAAGAAGAAGGAGGAGGAGGAGGAGGAGAAGGAGGAAGAGCAGGAGGAGGAGAGGGGGAAGGAGAAGGAGAAGGAAGAGACTTTCTTACGGTGAAATGACAGTCTTTGTGGAGAATTTAAGACATGTCTGCAATTCTTTAATACTCCAGTCACTAAGAGGTGGAGTTTAATTTCCTCACCTTGAATATGCCTTCAATGACTTAATTTTTCTGAAGATTAGAATATAATCCAAGTGACTCTGCTGACTTCTGCTGGGGCCTCAAAACTCATAAGCCTTCTGCATGGCTTTCTCTTGGGACATGTGCTTATGCTGGTCAGAGCTGAAGAAGTCAGCTACCCTGATTGCCATGCTGGAAAGACCATGTGGAGAGACCATACAGAGAGATATTTCTGAGGCACCCCAGTTCTGCCCGCCTACAGCCATTTGAATCTTCCAAAGGGCATGAGTGAAAAAATCTTTTAAATGACACAGATTCCAAGCAAGAACTGCCTAACTAAGCCTGGTAAACACCCACAACTGTGAAAAGTAACAACAATAAATAGCCATTGTAGTTTGGGATGGTTTATTACACATCATTTAGGTGATAACCAGAATAGACCCTTTGAAAAGTAGTCAAATATTTGAGTCCTGAAGACTTCAGTCTAGTCATAAACAAGATTGTTAAGGAATGGAGGAGTCTCTAGTTAACCAGCATGCTGTTCCCGTTTCTTCAGCTTGACGGCATATATAGGAGCTCATTACAGTAATTCACTTTTCAACAGGAAAGATTGAAGTGATGATAGACCCAGACACTAACTAAACATAGGTCCCTACTTCCCATGGCAACCTTCATTGACAGTGAAACCATTTTCCCCAGTGCTTGGTGGAGCTTCATACAGTAGCAGTATAATGAAATAGAGCATTCCTGCCCAGGAAACCTCTGCCCAGTGCAATTCCATGCACCTTGAAAAGCCAAAGATGATCTAATTTTTGACACAAAAACACATCAATCATTTTGCAGATGGAAACTGGTTCAGGGAGATGAAATGATTTGTTGGAGGTCTCCTGATATTTCTGCTACACATGGTTTTGAATGCCTATACCTTTCTTGTTTTTCTCCCATTGAATTTCAGAGGTTCAGTTTCCTGCCTTTTAGGGATCTCAAGAAACTAAAACCAGCAGAAAGCTTCAAATCTCCATTTTAAAAACAGATTTGAGGGGCGCCTGGGTGGCGCAGTCGGTTAGGCGTCCGACTTCAGCCAGGTCACGATCTCGCGGTCCATGAGTTCGAGCCCCGCGTCAGGCTCTGGGCTGATGGCTCGGAGCCTGGAGCCTGTTTCCGATTCTGTGTCTCCCTCTCTCTCTGCCCCTCCCCCGTTCATGCTCTGTCTCTCTCTGTCCCAAAAATAAATAAAAAACATTGAAAAAAAAATTAAAAAAAAAAATAAAAAAAAAAATAAAAACAGATTTGAGATTGTAAAAGCAGCAGTGAGGGTGGAGGGTTTCCTCTATCAATGTTTCTTCATTTCTTTGTTCATTCATTTGCCAGATGTATATCTATTTTATAAACATTTCCAAGCAAGCACTTCAGTATTGTATCTTCCCATTACAGAAAGTGCCTACCTCTGTGTTGGGACTTGAAGATCACCCAGTCCTGAGTGGCAATCCAAAAATTAAGGGGAAAAGTTCCTTAACATAATGTTTTAATAAGAAAAAGAAAACCCTGAGAAGTGGCTTGAAATATGATAAGAAGCAGGGCTCCCTGATTTGGAGCAACATGGCCAATATATTTCATTGCAATTATGTCTCCCTAGCCAGATGAAGATAAATAGTGCCAGTTCTCAACAAAATTGTGAGTTCTATCTTTGTCAGTCTTGATATCCTCTTTATGTACCCTTTTAATCCTTCAGCTGTCTTCTTTTATACTTCAAGCCTCCAAAGCTTTCCTATTATTCTCCCCTACCTTGTCTGCCATTCTGATTGTCTCCTGAATACCCATTCCTCTTCTTTGTATAGCAACCTTGTTACATGAGTGACAAGGATACATCCCCAGCTTTAGGAGGACCCTAATTGCTACAGTTAAACCTAATCAGCTTCAGGAGGACCTTAAACTAGCTAACATCACTGAATATTGAGCATGAAGAACAAGTTGTAGTGGTGAGGGCTTTTTATTTATAGAGAGACACAGTGATAAGTTCAGTGTTTGTTGAAAGAAGCTCTCCTTTCCCCATAACCATGAACAAGGAAGATATAGTACAATTACTTTTAGCACTCATTTCATAAAGCCAACTGGTAGATGAAGCCAACACACAGAATCAAGAAAATCATGGAGAAACCATGATAAAGCCCTAATCAGACAACTCCTGAAGCCCATCTTAATCTCAGTTATATGATAAGTTATTGCATAAACTAATATGAGTTGTGTTTTCTCTTCCTAGCAACCAAATATATCATAAAAATCAACGATGGCCCAAAGGAGCTTCCATTTTTGGTAATATGGCAGAGTGCATTGTTGGGACCAACCCCGTGAGGGAAGTCAACTAAAAATGTCAAATAATCTATTAGAAACATATTCTTATAGGCATCAGATGATAAAATGTTAAGAAATTATTAGACAAAATATCAGTGAAATCTGTAATCTGAGCATTTAAGCTGCTTTTTTCCTGAGGACATTTGCAAAGAAGGCAAAAATGAGCATGCATTTTGAACACTTCTTTGGGAGGACAGTAGAATTCATGAAGGCTGAATATACACTTCAAAGCCCAGGCCTCACTTAAGGTGAATGTCTAGTAGGAAACTCTACCTCTTTAAACATGGAACCCCCTAAACCTACCCCTTAAAAGTAAGAGAGAACCAGAAGTAAACTCCCATCAACTTTCTATCTTGAGGAAATTGTAAGAAAATTTGCCTTGTCATTGAACAGAATGACGATATGAGAGTCACTGAGAAGTTGGGACCATACCTGCAGCCCAAATTACCATCATTTGGATTATCCCCTTCCAAAAAACAAAAAGAGTTTTTTGCACATTTCTAGAAGAGGATGGTACAATAAGACAGACAGTATGACCATTTGTGAAGAAAGTGGTTTGTGACCTGAGCATGAAGAACAAGTTGTGGTGATTGAAGGCTTTTTATAGAGAAGTGGCTCCATGCAGGCTGACCTGCCATGGCCATTCAGGAGATGCATCGAGGCTGTGGTGAAAATCTCCTTTGTCATATTTGCTGGCCTTTGCCTATTTCTTATGATTCAGGATGAAGGAGAACATCAGAAGGGGTTGGGGAAGGCATATTAGGAGCATGACTTCCCCAGCAGGGCACCAAAGAACTGCAGTGTTTTGAGAGTTTTTCTTTTGGAATTTGGGATAAGGAAAGATTTGAGTGGTGATGATATTGAACTTTACCTCAGCCGTGTGCCCCCCAAAACAGTGATAGTTAAGAAATTCTGCTATCCTTCTGTGTTCTGGGAAATGTTTAACCGAAAAGCACTAATTTTCCTTCACATATTTTTAAATGTTTATTTATTTTTGAGAGAGAGAGACAGAGTGTGAGCGGGGGAGGAGCAGAGAGAGAGCAAGAGAGAGAGAGCGAGAGGGAGGAAGATACAAAATCTCAAACAGGCTCCAGGCTCTGAGCTGTCAACACAGAGCCGCACATGGGGCTCAAACTCCTTCCTGAACCATGAGATCATGACCTAAGCCGAAGTCGGATACTTAACCAAGCCATGCAGACCCACTTCCCTCATATATTTTAAGATATGATCAGCCTTTCTTCTCCCTCCAGACTCCCACAGACTTGCATATGAAATGGATGACTCCCTTGTCTACCTGTGTCTGCACATCTTCAAGGCACTTCCTTGTATTTAAAATGTTCATCATTAAATGTTATTAACAATGAACATTTCTCCTATTGCAATAGCCTGAATAAAGTAATCTCTTTAATGATGTAGTTAATTTTGTCTATCACAGGTGATAAATAGACTGGTTCTACAATTGATGTAAATGAGTAATATTTGGAGTTTTGAAACAGTTCAAGATTCTTCAAGAATAGACTCAAGGCTGGGAACAAAGTATATCTCGCCTAGCTGAGAAAGGATATGTTTGCTAGGGGTAGGCTGATCTAATCAGGAGGACAAATCTTTCATCAAAACCTATTTTCTCGTTAGCTTGGAGGATTTAAGAAAAACAAATGAGAGGAAAAAGACTAGAAGAGATAAATTGGAAAGGGCATGCACCTGGCATTAGGCCAACATTTGAACTCCAGGCTCTGTGGCTAACTAGCAGTGCAATTTGGGGTGAGCTTCGTGTAATTGCTGTTCCCAGTGGATACTTCTTTTACTCTTCCAGCTGAATCTTGGCAGTCACTCAAGCCACACATCTAATTTTAGGCTTTTTCTGTGTTAGTGGGTATATCTGGTTTCAGTCCACGACCCTCTCCATTTCTCCTTCTCAGTGATCAGTGTGAGTAAGCTGTCATGATTTGTCGTTGAAACCTGTTTTATGACAAAAAATGACTTCACGTTTAAATTTGTGAATGCAGAGAAGTGGAAATAGGGGCTTATCAGGGATGACCTTATATTAACCTTGCTTTTCTCTTTGACAGAGACTAGATGGGTAGATCAGAGATATGTGGTAGAAACAGGGCTCCACCCTCATCAAAGTATTTGACAAAGATATTCATTGTGGATGAGATGAAGAGATAAAGAAAGAGAGATGATAATAAACTTAGATAAATGTGAGCTAACAGTAAATATCCTGACACCAATGGAGAAAGAAATTGTGTTTCAATGGAAAACTGTGCAATGTCCACATATAGCATATTCATATTATTTACAAATAACACAGTACTTCTAAGTTATCAGATTCTAGTCTTCTGTTGTCTTTAATATATTTTATGACTCTAATTTGCTAGACATACAAATGCTACCTTGTCCAGTAGAGTTTTGAGTTACTTCCCTCTGGGGGAAACACCAGCTTTGCCTCCATTTGCAATTCAATTCATTTACTCAATATATATTCGTCCTTTGGGGCACCTGGGTGACTCAGTCAGTTGAGCATCCAACTCTTGATTTCGGCTCAGGTCATGGTTCAAGTCCCACATCGGGCTCCATGCTGGCATTGTGGAGCCTGCTTGGGATTCTCTCTCTCTGCCTCTCTCTCTGCTCCTCACTTGTGATCATGCACTCTTTCTCTGTCTTAAATAAATAAATAAATAAATAAATAAATAAATAAATAAATAAAGTTTTTAATCTTTTCCTTTGGGTTATGACATCTACCTGATTCTCTCATTAAATGAGTAAAATATAATCTTCTAATACATGTTCATTTTTATATTAGTTTGAGAGCTGTGATTTCATCTTTTTCTGAAAATTATATTTTAACACTAATGAGAACTGAAAGCATTAATACTATTTTAAACAATACTGGGACCAGGAATACTTTCCCGTGCTTGTACTCAACTAGCTATGCCAGAAAACAACCTGCTCCTGGAAGATGATTAAAATTGCTTGTTTAGCCTGGTGAACAGATTTGCTTTTCAAGGCTCCCTTAAAGACCATTAACCTGCTAGACTGCCAATTGAAAGCTATTAATAACATCCCAAACTGCCCAACTACATCAGGTCCTAGCCATACTACACTTCAAATAATTCAGCCCAGGCACTAAAAATCCTATAAGCACTTTTCCCTACATTCCTCCTTTTGAGAAACCACTGGTTCTGTTAAAAAGATGCTTACCCTTGCTATGGTAAGTTAAGTTTAAAATCTCTCTTTTACCTAATTAACAGGTATTCTTGGTTGTGTGTGTATGTGTGCGTGTGTGTGTCCATTTGTGTGTGTGTGTGTGTGTGTGTGTGTGTGTGTGCATGCATCCGCGTGTGTGTTAAAGTGAAGGAGATTGACAATGGGAATTATAACTATCAGCTGCTTCTAACGGATGACATATTAGGTTCTCAATTTGGGATTATGCAGTCAAGTTACTTTTTTTTTTTTTTTAAATCAGAAGTCAGGTCAGGTCTGCACTCCATGCTAGGGATCCAGATCGGGATATGTCAACATGTAACAAACTGTTACATATATTCGGTGCCTAAAAAGTATTTGAAAGTATTTGCAAATGGTAAGAGATCATTTTTTCCCTAAAAACCCAATAACTTAAGGAAAAAGTTTAAATAAAAGAAAAAATCAGATTTCATTTCAGGTTTGTATGAATAAAAAGAAAGGTATGTATTACACCTTCAAATGTATTCATTACACTTAAATATGCAGAGGAAATACAGTATAGTTCATTTATTTTTTTCTAACTAAAATGATCTGATCTTTCCTTTGAGTGCCCCCAAATTCTCTTCCCTCCAATACTAATCCCAGTGTTTCTGTTCCCTCTTCTCCCTGCTAAGGGTCCTGGCAGCTGCAGAGGAGGAAGACTGAGGCATCTGTAACTTTACCTCCTCACTATATATATTTTCTTTCCAGTTACCAGAGCTTAGAAGTCTTTGCTTCAACTTATCTACCCAGGACTTCCCTAATGCAAAATCTAAGAACACATCCAAAATAAAGGGTGTACAAGGAGTTTTCAAGAGTGCACATATATACAGTATTGGAGAAAATAAATCTCCAGGTCCTCCATTTCTTTTAGGTACTCCTTTCAAATCTGATTGGCCTGAGGAAGCCCCATGTTTTTTTTTTTTTCTATCTCCTGTTTCACAGTCTCTCCTGTCATTTAGCAAAGCAAACTATTCATTTCCCTACCACTAATCTCTCCATGGCCTCTGGGTGTGAAACACTGTAGCACACTGAACTAAGAGAGGATTATAGTTGATTGAGCTTCAACATAAACTCTGACACCTATAGCTACACAGATATTAAACATAGCCTAACTCCTGGCTAGATAATATAAAATCTCCCACATGTTCAAAACATTTGATGAAAGGAGAAAATAAAGAGGATTACTTGTTGATTAATGAACATCTGTACAATAACAACTAAAAACCCTAAATGCCTTCTGTGGTTCAGGCACTTTACTTAAATTATTATAATTCCACAGAATTCTCCATGTAGAATTCAGAATACTGAAGCCAAAAAGCTTAAGGCATAAGGCCAGAAGTTGGTAGGGCTCTGAACCCAGACAGGCAGTCTAGCTCCACCATGGCAAGCTCCCTCTGGTGTCCAGGGCTTTCCTCACCCTGCCTGCAAGCGAGCGGCAAGTGGAGGGAGAGAAGCAGATGAACCCAGGAAAGTCTGAACTTCCTTTCATAAGCCACAGACTGGAGTCTTCATTAATTTGAACCAGTTTCTGAAAGAGACAGTTAGAAAAGAGACAGTTAAAGGATAGCGACAGAGACGCAGAAAAGACCCTCACTTGGAACACTTCTGAATATGTAAAATGTTTTACTGATTTGGTTCCTAATGAGTGAATGAAGGTAACATTGGGCTCAGGTGTTAAACAGGTGCAGCACTACAGGGAAAATCTGAAGACCACTCAACTGCCCTGGGAGGCCTCAGTGGCATGCTACAAATTATAAATTTATGAACTTCCTTGGTGACAAAAAGCATGCCAATGATTTATGCATGTGAGTATTTATATGCATACTCAAAACTGTACATGAGTAAGAAACTTTAGTTTTTTAAAAAGTGAAGAACCAGAATCTTCCAAAACTCATTTTAACTTTTGATCACATCCTAAAAGTTCTACATTATTTTTATAGATTATTCTGTTATTAATCTTTTTGATCTTGGAAAAAGATTGAAAATAAAGTTCAAAGAAGAACTGATAATATTAATCACTGATAATATTATGATCTCCTTATTTTTATGTAAGTATATATATATATATATATATACACACACACACATATATATATATAGTATAAAATTGCCAAATTTAGAATTATGTCATATAGTCATATATGGATATACATGTATTTATAAATGTATATACATACTTCTGCTTTCTCTTTTTTGTCCTTAAAATTATAACATTCCCCCATATTCTAAGAAAATACTAATTTTAATGGCTATGTAATAATATTCCAGCACACATTTATATCACAATTCAGATGACCAAAATTCTATTGCAGGACATTTAAAATTTTCCCACTTGTTAGTGTTACAAATAATGGGAAGAAGCAGCACTCTTTATTCTAATTGCACCCATATTCTTATTGAAAAAACATTAAGGAATATTAACTCAGCGATTGAAAAGAATGAAATCTTGCCATTTGCAACAACTTGGTTGGAACTAGAGTATATTATGCTAAATGAAATAAGTCAGTCAGAGAAAGATAAATATCTTATGACTTCACTCATGTGTGCAATTTAAAAAACAAAACAGATGAACATAGGGGAGAAGAAGGAAAAATAAGATAAAAACACAGAAGAAGGTAAACCATAAAAGACTCTTAAATACAGAGAACAAACTGAGGGTTGCTGGAGGGTGTTGGGTGGGGGGATGGGCTAAATGGGCATTAAGGAGGCCACTTGTGGGGATAAGCACTGGGTGTTATATGTCAGTGATGAATCACTAAATTCTACTTCTGAAATCATCATTACACTATGTGTTAACTAACTTGTATTTAAATAAATTTTTTAAAAAATCTCTAAAAACAAACAACCAAAAAGAAAAAAAGAAACATTGAAAAATCAGTAGAAAATTTTGTAATAATGGAAATGTTTTATTCTGCTTTAGTCTGGTCACCACTAGCCATATGTGGCTGTTGAGTTTATACTATGTGGTTAGTGCAACTGAGGAACTGGATTTTTCATTTATTTAATTTGAATAAATTTAAATTTAAGTACTCCCAAGTGACTTTATTGGTCAAAGCAGAACTTGAGTTCAGTGCATTAATTTAGGTATTTACTTGTATGCAGGAATACCCCCATCTTGTGGCGTTTTGGAATATTGCCTTTAAAATTGTTTGAAACCAAGGAGTATTTGTAACTAGGAACACAATTTGTAGTTGTAATTTCATAATGTTTGTGGATCACAAGAGTACACCGAATAGTTTGTATAAAGTATCTGCAAATTTAAAGATTGACATTGTTAAAACACAGTAGGTTCTCAGGGTGAATGAATTCACATGGGGACATTTAGTGCCTTGACAAACCCTAAGAATAGGCATATTTGCTTTGCCATTTGGGATAGTCACTCTTTTTGATTTTTTAATAAACAGCTGAAATCTCTAAGAGTTATTGACATGTAAAATTAGGCCCTTTATTTGTTTTGCTATTCAAAAGTCTTCTTTGTTTTAGATTATTTAAAACATTTATCCTCCTACCAGCTTTTTCTGTTTATCTTCACATATGTCTACTGATATTCCTGTTCTACAGATCCACTCAGTATTTTTGTTATGGAGTCCATACTGTAAATTCTAGTATATCTGTCCAATATTTCTAACTGATTCAACTCTTATTTTTTGTAAAGTTTATTTATTTATGAGAGAGACACAGAGAGAGAGATAGAGAGGGAGGGAGGGAGAGTAGAGGAGGGGCAGAGAGAGAGGGAGACAGAAAATCCGAAGCAGGCTCTGTGCTGAGTGTAAAGCCTGATGCGGGGCTCAAACTCTGACTGATTCAACTCCTAATCCTTTCCCTAAATCTAGCATGCATTTCACAAAATTGGCTCAATATATGTGTAAGTGTATGAATATATATATATGTGTGTGTGTGTATACATATAAACATAAGTGTATTTATATGTCTTCTGAATATGAATTATTAGTGATTTAAAGAGGAATAAAATTAACATCTCCCCTGTAACCCCAACTAAGTTTCTAATTAAAGATAGACAATGATGGAAAATAGGTGAAGACAAAAGCATAAGTTTATTACTGATAGAAGTATTTTTTTTAAGTTTTTATTTTAATTCCAGTACAGTTAACATACAATGTTATATTAGTTTCAGGTATATAATATGGTGATTAAATAATTCTATAAGTCACCCAGTGCTCATCACAGGTGTACTTCTTAATCCCCATCACATATTTTACCCATCACCCTAACCACCTCCCCTCTGGTAACCATCTCTTTGTTCTCTATAGTTAAGTGTTTCTTCATTTGTCTGTCTTTCTCTTTTTTCTTCCCTTTGCTCATTTGTTTTGCTTCTTAAGTTTCGCATATGAGTGAAATAATATGCTATTTGTCTATTTTCTGACTGACTTATTTTGCTTGGTATTATACTTGCTAGCTCCATCCATGTTGTTGCAAATGGAAAACTTTCATTCTTTTTTTATGGATGAATAATATTCTGCTGTATGTATGTGTATACACACACACACACACACACACACACACCCCACAACTTTTTTATCCATACCCAGCTGATGAACACAGGCTGCTTCCATAGCTTGGCTATTGTAAATAATGTTGCTATAAACATATAGGTGCATGTGTCCCTTTGAATCAGTGTTTTTGTATTTTCTGGGTAAATAGCCAGCAATGTAATTGCTGAGTCATAGGATGATAGTTCTATTTTTAACTTTTTGAGAAGACTTCATACTGTTTTCTACAGTGGATGAACTGGTTTTCTGATCGAGGCATTTTTTAAATATGATTTTGTGGCATGGCAATAATGGAAATTCTAATATTGAACCTCAGAATTAGACATTTCTACCAACTTACAAACAGCTCTGGAAAACCATGGGCCTTCCCTTAACGGCAGATCCCTTTAAAAATTATAGGACATAGGGGCAGAGCAGAGGGGCACATACTATGGTCATCTGGCTCCAGGGAGAAGAGATGGTTGGAGGAGGGAGAATGGGAAGAAGAGAGTCTACTATGAGCAGGGCAAATGCCTCACATTCTATAAGATATACTTTATTCTACTTTGGGAGAAAGAATTAAAGGCTGGGCAGATTGTTTGGGGTAACTCCCTCCTCAGAGCAACTGGAAGACTGAGAAAAAGTATTTACACTAATGGATATTCTAACATGATGTGGGTAAAATTTTAGCTCTTTGGCAAAGTAATTTCAGCTTTGCCTGAGAGCTGTTGAGGAGAAAAACAGATTTTTATTCATCTTTGCCCAGCTCTATACATCATTGTTCATCTTTTCCAACCTGAAGGGGACATAAATTATGTGAATTTAATAAATGACTCTAAAATGAGAATAAATACTGACGTCAGACTCATTCCTCTCAAAATGCTGTTTCAGTTTGTCTGGAAAACTTTGAAAACTGAGTTTGTCTGGGAAACTTCCAGCTCAAATACAAAAGAATTAGCTCAAAAGTAACTATATCATAAAACTGTTTAAACATCTTTCAGTTACAATATAAAGGGAAAAATTCAGTGACTGCATAACAGCACCATAGCGATAATAAGAAGCTACAACATAAAATAGAAATACCTCATTCACAACAGCAATAAAAGTATAAAATTCTAATTGTAAGAATTCAACCTAAGGATATACATGCCATTGTACATAACAGTTTATTATATATATATTCATCACAGAAGTGTTTATAATCATCCTCATAGAATTATGGTGATGGATGTTTTTAAACGTGCTAACTTGGCAAATTTTTAACACTCTCTTACAACTCTTTATTGTTCCCAACACTAAAGACTCACCAGCCCATGAAACAATAAATCTGAGAACAATTTTATTAGATCTACTAATATGTCACTCTAAGAATTGGTATTAAAGATAATAGTTTGTATCTATATAGATTGTAGACAACTCAGCCAGAGATGGTCTTCTCTAGTGAGAAAAGATGCCCAGAAATTCACTTTGATTTCAGTCATTGAAGGTGAGCACCCTATTTGCCACCATCAAATATCCCTGAGGATATTTGTGATCATGGAGGATAATCACTCTGAGAAATGTAAGAGGTATAGGCTGTTGTTCCAAAAATGATTTTATCAGGTCTTTTCTGTGTCAAGAGATCAAATGGGACGCTGTCCAGCTCCTGGCATTGATCTCTGAGGAGAGAAGGAGATGATGCCCTATTCCAGGACAGAGTTCTGAAAACAAGTTATGCATCACCTGAAAAGGCCAAGTTCAGAGATCCATAATATGAGAGTCAAAGTATGGTGCTTCTTTGATTAAACCTAGCACCATGATTAAGATGGTGAACACAAATACTGCCAACCAGGCAGTATAAAAGTTTGTATCAGGCTGGGTGCAAAACAGAGAGACAATAATGTTTGCCATGAAATGTGTGCTGACATATTCTGAAGGTCCACAGGCAGCTAGTGAGTTAATGAGTTATTCCTTCTTCAAAGAATCACAACTGACCCTACCTTGTAGGAATCTGGTCAGGCATTCTCTATGCTGGGCACTCAGGTTCTTTGTATGGCGAGGACCAGTGTCAACAGTGACACCATGTGACAGTGAAGGGCACTGGCACTGGCAATGTGACTTCATCCAACTTTCAGTAGATACTGAATTTTCTATTGATAGAACAGGTGGGGAATTTAAAATTTAACCAGGAAAATAATAGGTAGAATAATTCATGTACAGTATAGTCTTAAAGCATCTGTATCATTTTCAGAGGTTCCTCTCAACCTCCCTGCCTTCCTCTTTTCTCTCCTTCCTCCTCTCCTTCTTTCTTCCCACCGTTCCTCCCTCCCTCCCTCCTCTTTCTCTCAATCTATCCTTTTCCTCTCATCAGTCTGTGAACTATTTCAGAGTACATTACAAGGTCTCCCTTCTCAGACTGGAGGTTTAGCAGAGTGGACAGTATGTCTTCCTAACTACATGAGGCAGTAGGACTACATCTCCCTCATGGGTCTAAACTGCTTCCTGCCTGTACATGCTATCAATATATCCATTGATCAGAATGCACTCTGAAGATAGAACTCTTTCTGCGAACTGCCCCCATAGCCACCAATTGTTTCTCTCCTTTCTATTCTCATACCCACTTTCCCATACCCAGAAATATGAACGCAATATTGTTGACTGGTACATGAGCTAAACTGACAGTTGGTGGCACTGCTTCTCAACAAAAATTCCTAAAGCATAAGAATAAGAAATTTTATCTCTTTATTTACCACAAGAGGTGATCTAAACTCTAAGACATGAGAATTGCTAGGGGAACGGACTTCCGAACCCAAACCCTTAGAACAAATAGCATAGTAAGTCTTGAAATTTGTAGGTTTGGCTAGTGTTCCAAGTGGTTCCAATTCATGTAGTACATAAATCACATTTTCAGAGGTCAAGACATGGGATAACAGGGCTTTGAACTCAAGAATAGGATGGGATAAAATTTTCCTTCAAGAGTATCTTTCTGATCTGAGAGGTCTGCCAAAGTCTTCTGTGATATTGTGCTTGTCTGTATATAATAGATATATTGTATGTGTATGTGTACGTGTGTGTGTGTGATGTGTGCGTATGTATGTGATATGGTGATATCCAAATGTAGGTGATATGTATATATAGAGACTTAGGCCTGCTGATTATCAGTCTCAGTTCTCTTAATGATTCCCTTTCCATCCATGAGCAAGATCAAAATGAATGTTAATTCCGCTAAACCAGTGAGTGGCTGAGATTGTTATATATGTGTTTATTTAACTGTGTTTCTGACATTTCACATTCATTTATGAGCATTTTAAATTACACTGAAAAGTAAAACACTTTTATCATGAACACCCAAATCCTTACCACTTAGATTCTGCAATGAATATTTTGCTATCCTTATTTCATCAATTGTCTATACATCTATGCATTCCTCTGTTATCTATCCATCTTATTTTTTGATATATCTTATTTTAATATAGGTTGGAGTCAGAAGTACAAATATTTCACTATGTATCTCATTAATTAGAGCTCAAGATTGTTTATGCTTTTTAATGTAAAATTTATATGCAGTGGAATCTTTTGGATATCATTCAGTGAGTTCAGACAACCATATTCACCTGTGCAATTCCTTGTCAACATGCAGAATAGTATCATCATCCCAGAAGTTCTGTCATATGCCTTCCCATATGAGTGGATCCTGAACTCCATCTCCCAGATCTAGCCATTGTTCTAATTATTTTCCACCATAATCTGGGTTTGTCTTTCTAAGATTACACATAAATGGAGTCATATATTAAGAATGTTTTGTGTGTAAGTCTTTTATTTAGCATGTTTTTTGAGATCCATCCATGTTCTTGTGAATATCAGTAGTTTTTTTTTTTTCCTTTGGCATTACTGGATAATATTACAATCCACAAATATAATAGTTTTTGTATCTACTATATTTGATGGAAAACCAGGCTGTTTGCATCTTGGGACTATTATGAATAATCGTGCTATCAACATTCAGGTACAAATATTTTGTGGAAATATATTTTTATTTCTCTTGGATTAGTACCTAGTCATGGAATTGCTAGGTCACAAAGGAGGTCTTTGTTTAGTTTTAGAAAAAAATTGGCAAAATTTTTAATAAAGTAGTTCTACCATTTTAACCATTTTGATTTCCTGCCAACAATAGAGGAGAGTTCCAGTTGCTCCATGTACTCAGTGACATTTGGCATTGTCAGTCTTTTTAATTTTAGTCATATTCATATCTATCTAACAATATCTAGGCTTTAACTGACCTAAGTGTCAGCCTTTTTTAATGACTCCTGTGGCTTGTTTTTATATTCAGAGCTATCCAAAAATAACTTCTAAAAACGTGTTTGAGTGTCTACTCTTATGTGTAGATTTACTAGGAGATGTGGGGGCATCTGGGTGGCTCAGTTGGTGAAGCATCCGACTTCAGCTCAGATCATGATCTCACGGTTCATGGATTCAAGCCCCATGTCAGGCTTTGTGCTGGCAGTGCTGAGCCTGCTTGGGATTCTCTCTCTCAGTCTGTCCCTCACTTAGACACTCTTCTTCTCTCAAACTAAATAAATTAATTAATTTAAAAAAAAAAGAATTACTGTGAGGTGTGTGAAAAGTGAAAGAGAAAAATAGCCCATCCTTAAAGGGCTTACATTCTTAACATCTACAACACAAGGCAATAAAATACAAGGTCTGTGTGACTAAACTGGACTCAAGGTGCAAGATCGGTATAAAGATGGTCATTACTAGAGTTAATTGCCAGGGAAGTTTTTAAGCTACAGATTGAAAATTAGTGCTACTTAGCTTTTAAAATAAGGTGAGAAAAGAGGTTAGCATTTCTCTGGGAAAATAGCCAGAATGAGGCCCTAAGCTCAGAACAAGCAAGTCGTATGAAAAAGAGGTGGAAATGCTCCATGTGCAGACTTTTGCAACACTCAGGCTTTCACAAATGTAACACCACCATTAGATCCCATGTCAAGATTTAGTTGTCTGGTCATTTTTCTTGCTACCTGTTTGCAATTAAATTATTTTTTATTTTATAACACAAAATCCAAACCAATATCTCAGTGTTCTAGTGACATATAGAGGACTTGCGTTATGTGAGAAACCAAATGAATGCTAATGACAAAGACTTATATATATTTTCTGTTATTGTGGACTGGGAAGCACCATGGATAGCTCTTTATACATAAGCAGGCGGCATTCTGAAATGACTGCAGTTTCATTTTTGCTCTTTTTAAAATGGGCCTGAAACTTCCTCCATCAGCTTTCATGCTGTTTTTCCTTGGGAGCATATATGACATAGTACATGAGAAAATAAACTTCACCCTCAATCAGATACACCTGAGATCACAGTCCATCTCTTGAGCACCATATACCTCAGCTTCCTCATCTCTAAAATTGAGATGGTGGTAGAACCAACCTCATAGAGTTGTTGAGAGGATTACATGAGATAATGCATGATAAGTGCTTAGCACAGCCCCTGGCTCATTAATGTCACTTATTTTTATTACTCTCTTTGATCACATTTGCCAATTTCACCTGATCCCTCACTCTGCTATTGCTAGTTCCAAGTATTAAATATGAAAGTATATGCAGTGAGTATAACCGGTGTTGTGTTTGGATGCCTGAATTTGCTAGTGGATTTCTTATATCTTCCAGTAGCCCAATTAACCTATATTTCTCCTGATTTCTCCTCTTTAAAAGAATAGTCCATTCATAGTTTGGAATATTTTAACATGAAGTAAATAAACAAATATAACTTGCTTTATTATAAGCCTGAAATATATTAAGAAGTCATGCCTGAAAAGAACACTGAATATGAAATATTGGACCAGAGATTATCATATCATATGATTATGGTGGCAGGGCTCATGGGGATTTTTTTTTTGAGATACAAGTAACTTCATCTCTAGTAACAGGCTCTAATGCAACATGGATTTGTATTTCAAGGTACTGCCATGGTCTTTATTTTATTAATTGCAAAAACAACCAGCTGTTCAGATGGCGTGATCTGAGGGACTCTGGAATAAACTCTCTGCTAAAAAATGTCAAGCCTCACCACCTGGCTGGCATACTGCCCAAAATTGCTGAGAAACTCTCTGTTAAAATGAATATATACCTGGGAGATTTAACACATTCAGCAGTCTCTTGAGCCCTTCAGACCTTAGAGTAAACTTATTAATCAGATGGATTTCCAGCTGACCTTAAGTGCAAGGTATTTGGTAGAGGATGAAAGGAAATTCTTTTGGATTTGTAGCAGTTCCCAGACAGCACAAATAAGTGTTTTCATTTGGGCATAGCAAGCATTATGGTTCAATGTGTATAACGGGGCTCGGGGTGAAGTGGGGGCAGGACTGGGAGGCAGAGGACATGGGTTTAGATTTTATTCTACAATTTGATGTGTGTATGTGTAGCCTTAGTGTGTGTAGACTTAGCCTTCAAATTCTTGAAACCTGTGTTTCCTTACCTACAAAGTGGGGAAATGTATTTTTGTTCTAATATTCAGGATGTTAGTGAGAATTAAATGAGATAATATACATGAAAGTCCTCTGGATACAAAAGTTCATCAGATATAATACACAATGTTATTCTTTTGTAATAATTGCTAATGTAGAATCTTGGTGAGAAAATGCCTATTGAAGTATTGAAATAGGTAAGCATAAGAAAGAATGTCTATGTGGTATTTGATTTATCAGTAGTTTAGTTTTAAGATTGTGTTTTACTCTTGCAACCATTACCCTGTTTGAGCTTTATAAACACATGCAATTTAGGCAGGACAGGTATTTCTATCCCCTCTTTATGTATGAGAATGTCAAAATCAACACCAAAAAGTCATCCTGTGCAGGATCTTTTCTCTCTGTACCCCACTGCTGGCAGAATAGCATGGTCAATATCAAGAAGCTGAAGTTTACAGAAACTAAAAGAAAAAAAGTGCTTATTACTTTAAAAAAATGTTTATTTATTTTGAGAGAGAGAGAAGAAAACACACATGGGGGAGAGGCAGAGAGAAAGGAAGAAAGAGAATCCCAAGCAAGCTCCGAGATGTCAGTGCAGAGCCTGACACAGGGCTTGATGTCATTAACTATGAGATCATGACATGAGCTGAAATCATGTGTCAGACACTCAACACATTGACCCACCCAGGCACCACAAAAAAGTACAGTAAAACCTTGGATTGTGAGTAACTTGTTCTGTGAGAGTTCCGCAAGATGAGCAAACATTTCAAATAAATTTTAACTTGATAAAGAACATGTCTTGCACTATGAGTAGTATGTGATGCCAAACATCACATGATCAAAAATGAGCTAATGGTTCTCTCTCTCTCTCTCTGTCTCTCTGTCTCTCTGTCTCTCTCTCTCTCTCTCTCTCATGTACACTGCAGGATTGCAGGTGATCTCCCATGCTCAGATACTCAGTCTCAGGCAGAGGTGTTTGGCAGAAATCAGTGATTTTTCAGAACTTTGGAAGGTGCCCACAACTGGCACTCACATATTTTTTGTCACTTCAAAGCACCTATGGACAGTCTTTTGCTTTTCCATATAGGAGTAAGCTTAGGAATGCTTTGCTTCATTCTAGGTCAGGCTGCCTGCAAATACAGACCCTTTCTTCTGCTGCCAGTTACATTAAATACAGTATATAACAAGAGTTTATTAATACTGTACTGTAGTCAACATCTGTGTGAGTCAGCAATGGCCCCCAGTCACAAAAAGGTTCCACTGAGGGATGCCCGGGTGGTTTGGTCGGTTAAGCATATGACTCTGGATTTCAGCTCAGGTTATGATTTCATGGTTCGTGAGTGAGAGCCCAGCATTGGCTGGACAGTGGGGAGCCTGCTTGGGATTTCTCTCTCTCCCTCTTTCTGCTATAAATAAGTAAACAAGCTTTAAAAAATTCCATTGAGCCAATAGATAGCAGTGATTCTGTTAATGATAGTGAAAGTTGTCCTACACAATAACCCTCCTCTCTCATCTCCCTCACACCAGCCATGAAGGTTTTCAAAGGTACGTGCAGGTTAATTTGTTTTTTATATTTTGTATTTTCTTTATTATTTTGTTTATATTATAGTATTGTAATCGTTTTTATGTGAATATTTTTGGGTTATCAAATGAATCATCTATTATTTACTATGGGGGAATTCACTTTGATATACAAGTGCTTTCGATTACAAGCATGCTTGTGGAATGAATTATGCTCACAAACCAAGGTTTTACTGTACTTTAATATTGGACCAAAAGAAGGAAGATCACTTTGTTAACTGGGACAGCTAAAGTAGCATTGGCACACTGCAGTTAGAAAGGGAAATCCTCAAACACATTGTGCTTTTGTGGCCTCCATTGGGGAAAGTAGTATTAAACTAAAGAAGGTGTAATATTTGACATAGAGGCTCAGTGAGGAAACTGAAAAGGAGACCCTAGATACTCTAAAATATTTTACGACTCCCAGCCCTGACAAATGATATAGTCTAAAGTAGAATACCAAATAGAAATGATAAGAGAAACAAGGTAGTATTATTAGACCAACCATGTTCATGAAGTGCAGCACATATCAGTCAAACCCAATTTTCTGAGCTTTTGTTATTGTTTTTGTTAAGGTACCAACAATTGGTTGGTTAATCAAAGGATAGAATTCAGTGACAATCCACCAGAAACCTTGTCACCTGTGGATCTCAGTTTATTTACAGACACTCTTTGGGTATCATGTTTCAGCCAATTATCAAGCTACTCTATTTATTTAATGTCCATACCTCATGTCTCCATCTTGACTGTAAGGATAAATCAAGAGGTTTTGTCTTATCTCTATAGAAATATGATAATTTCATTGATTAACCATTTTTAGGCAATGTGATATCAGCCCTACTTCTAGGGGAGGGAATGGGCTAGAGATTGAGTTCCACTGTATAGGCTATGAACCATCAATCTTGCCTATGTAATAAAGTCTCAAGATTCTGGACACTAAAGCTTGGGTAAACTTCCATGGTTGACAACACTCTGTACAGATTTTCATATGTTAATGACAGGAGAGTGATACATCCTAAGGATGCTTCCACCCAATGGAGGCTTCGCTTTTGGAAGCTTCCCACACCATGTTCTATGTGCCTCTTCCTTTGACTGGTTCTGATTTGTATCTTTTTTTTTTAAGTAATAAAACTGTAATCATAAGTATAAAGCTATACTAAGTTCTGTGAGTCATTCTAGTGAGTTATCAAACTTGAGGGTGATTTAGGGAACCCTTCTAACTTTCTGTTATACCTGAAGTAAGGGCAGTCTTGTGGGGGGTTTTGACTTTGTAGTTTGCCTAACTGAAGAGTCTCTGGCTAATATTCTTCCATTTCTTTTCTGAATCCTTTAGCACTTATTCCTGTAAACAAGACTTTCTCCTCTGTAATCGCAATAATAAAATAAAATCACCAAACATACAATCCACATTCAGATTTCCCCAGTTGTACCACAGACGCATTTTAGAGCTATTCTAATTGGTTTTCAAAATATTCATGATAAAACTGATACTAATAAATAATATTTTGCTTTCTTTTTTACTCTCTATTTTATCTAAAGAGAAAACTCCCAGAGAAGAGATATGTAAAGAACAGAGAGGAGTATAGTTATGAAGAGGAAAACATTTTAAGACTAAATCCAGTCAGGGAAGATGACCATAGATGTGTTGTGAGTGAAAGAACATTAGCTGTTCATTAAGGCAGAGAAAATTGTAATTAAGGGAAAGTATTGAAAGATACTTTTTTTTTAATTGAAGTATAATTAACATACAATGTTGTATTAGTTTCAGGTGTACAACATATTGATCCAACAATCCTATATATTACTCGGTGCTCACCGTAATAAGTGTAATCACCATCTGTCACCAAGGTTATTAAAATATTATTGACTATACTCCCTATGCTCTACTTTTAATCTCCATGACTTATTTACTTTATAAATTTGTATCTCTTAATCCCTCTTATCTATTTCACCCATCCTCCCACCCACCTCCCCTTTGTCAGCCACCAGTTTGTTCTCTGTATTTAAGAGTCTGTTTTTTGTTTGTTTCTTTATTTTTCATTTCTTTGCTTTGTTTTTTTCTGTTTTTTTTTTTTTTTTTTTTTTTAGGTTTTATATATATAAGTGAAATCACATGCAGTTTGTCTTTCTCTGACTGACTTATTTCACTTAGTATAATACTCACCAGGTCTATCCATGCTGTCACAAGGGGCAAGATTTCATTTTTTTTTTAATTTTTTTTTAACGTTTATTTATTTTTGAGACAGAGAGAGACAGAGCATGAATGGGGGAGGGGCAGAGAGAGAGGGAGACACAGAATCTGATGCAGGCTCCAGGCTCTGAGCTGTCAGCACAGAGCCTGACGCGGGCTTGAACTCACGGACTGTGAGATCATGACCTGAGCCGAAGTCGGCTGCTTAACCGACTGAGCCACCCAGGCGCCCCAAGATTTCATTTTTTTAATGACTGATTAATATTCCAGTGTGTGTGTATGCCACATCTTCCTTCTCATTCATCCATTGATGGATACTTGGGTTGCCTCTATATCTTGACTGTTGGAAATAATGCTGCAATAAACATAGAGGTGCATATATCTTTCCAAATGAATGTTTGTTTTCTTTGAGTAAACACCCAATAGTGGAATTACTGGATTATATGGTGTTTCTATTTTTGATTTTTTGAGGAACCTCTGTGCTATTTTCCATAGTGGCTGCACCAATGCCACTATGCACGAGGGTTCCTTTTTTTCCTCATCCTCACCAACACTTGTTATTATCTTTTTGATTCTAGCCATTCTGGGAGGTATAATGTGATATCTCATAGTTTTGATTCACATTTCCCTGGCGATTAGGGAGGTTGAGCACCTTTTCATGTGTCTGTTGGGCATCTACATGTCTTATTTGCAAAAAAAAAAAAAAAAAAAAAAAGACTATTCAGGTCCTCTGCTCATTGTTAACCAGATTATTATTATTATTATTATTTTGGTGTTGAATTGTATATGTTCTTTATATATTTTGGATATTAACCCCTTATTGGATATATCATTTGCAAATATTTCCTCCCATTTTCACCTGGTTGCCTTTCATTTTGTTGATGGTTTCCTTTGCTGTGCAAAAGTTTTCATTTGGTATAGTCCCAATAGTTTATTTTTGCTTTTATTTCCTTTGTCCAAGGAGACATATCTAGAAAAATAATGCTAAGGCCAATGTCAAAGAAATCACTGCCTATGTTTTCTTCTAGAAGTTTTATGGTTTCAGGTCTCATATTTAGGTCTTTAATACATTTTGAGGTTTTTTTTGCGTATGTTGTGAGAAAATTATCTGGTTTCATTCTTTTGCATGTAGCTGTTCAGTTTTCCAAGCATCACTTATTAAAGATGCTATCTTTGCTTCATTGTATATTCTTGTTTTCTTTACTGTAGATTAACTGACCATATAAAGATAGGTTTATTTCTGGACTCTCTATTCTGTTCCATTGATCTACCTGTATGTTTTGGGGCTAGAACCACACTGTTTTGATCACTTCAGCTTTGTAGTATATCTTGAATCTGGGATCGTGATACCTCCAGCTTTGTTCTTCTTTCTGAAGATTGCTTTGGCTATTCAAGGTCTTTTGTGGTTCCATACAAATTTTGTAAGTATTCTTTCTAGTTTTATGAAAAATGCTGTTGGTATATTGCTGGAGATTACATTGAATCTGTAGATTTCTTTGACTTAAGCTTTGAAATTATAATAATCTCAACTTAAACAAAATATTTTTCTTTCTAAACAGCATGTATTACTGTAAAGGACATTATTTGGGATAGCAAAAGTCAAAGGAAAACTAAGGATGTGTTATTCTAATACTACAGAAAACTGCTAGCCTTCTCTAAAGTGAGAAATTGCAGGATCTGAGTGTTTCTTACCTTTTACCATTTTATCTCAAAATCTTGCTCTTGGTGTACCCATTTTAAGCAACAAAGTTTGTTGAGCCCATTTCATGTGATAGACACTTATTTGGCAGGCATCAGGGTCATGCTGGCAAAAGCACATGTAAGGTTCTTCCTGAAAATCACATTCAATAAAGGAAAAGAAAAAAAATACCGAACAGGTAATTATAATTGGTTATTTGAAGGAGAAATACAGAGTACTATAGATGCTTTTAACCAGGATCTTGATGAGGGTAAGGGAATGCTTTTCCAAGGAAGAAACCTTTAAGCTGAAACACCCAGATTAATATGAACCAGGGAAAGGGAGGAGGCATAAGTAATAGGAAAAGGGAACAGAGAACAACATATGAGAATGATGCATGAGGTAAGGAAGAAGCTTCCATATGGAGGGGAAAATTTTTGAAATGGCAAATTTGTTCTTTTTCCCTTACATTTCTGTGGTCCCCCTTTGCCAATTTGCTACTACTTCTTTTTTATCTCCTTCTCCTTTATTTTTTATTTCCATGTTAGCTCTTTTGCTTGTTTCTGAGGTCTTAGGCAGTGGCTAAGAACAGATGGCAGGGTCTAATAGTGCAAGGAAAGGTCTAGGTTCACCCTGACAGCCCCTGGGAATACCTTAATTGCAGAACTTATGCCCACTCTTAGCTCACCTGTTTCCATCTTTGCCCTTCTTCACTTTGGGGAATTACTCATCGGCTCTGGGCCTCATTTTCTGTGTAGACTTTGGAGACTGTGTTTTGCTTGCATATTGTCTGTAGGTGGATTGTTTCAATGCAAGTTACATGCTTTCCCATTTAATCGCTTCCTGAGAACTTCCTCTGGGAACTCCATCTTCAGTTTAACACCAACTCTTCTGTGTTTCATCAATCTCATCTCTTTGGTGTTCGGGGGAAGCGTTCATTATGTGCATGCCATAAACAATTTATTTTAGTGCAGTATTTGATCCAACACTGTAAGATCTTCCTTGGATGCTAATCACATACAGACTGACACAAATAACTGACTTGGCTTTTATTTTGTTTTTACTATGATTTTTGGCTCTTGCTTCATTTGGCTAGTTTGATTCAGGCACAAGCTCCAGTTAGTGTAAATTCATTTTAAGGATATTTGTACAACTACCCAGATAGGTTCTAGGGAGCAGAGGAAGAGTCCTAGCATAGTAAATACGTATAAAGACAACCATGTGCATTCACAGGATTCCAGAAAAGAGAAACAACCTGTCAATTCTAACAACAGACTGGAGTTCTTTAAAATAGAAGTTCCATGATAGCAGGGATTTCATCGACTTTGTTCACTGCTGTGTCTTGCAATTATAGCAATATCCGTCATGTTGTAGTCATTTAATAAATATTTGTTGAATAAATGGATACACAACTAGCAATAGTAGAATTTAGAGACAATAATCTGTAACGAAATCAGTGTACAAACTACATAGGGTTTCTTCTCCTGAAGAGATGTATTATACGCTAGCATATATTATGTATTTATGAGTCTGTGAGTTCTGTGCCTTCCCAAGGATGGGTCTGGGTCAGAATACTTCTAGGAAGGTCTATTCTGGGGATCAGCTGAATATCAGGTTTACCTTCAGGGTGGTGCATTTGATGTTAATTCAAACTGTCTCCATCACTGGAAATGGAATTTTGTTTGACTTATTCTTTCAGTTCCTTTGACTTATGTAATTGAAACTGTCGCAGAAATGACCAATGATGGACCAAATTGATAAGTGGCTTTTTCACATGAAATATATACTGCTGGGTTGGTTGATCCCATCCCCAAATGACTTTACTAAGGTGCTGGGTTTCTCCAAGCATGAACTGTGGTCTTCATGCCATTCTATCCACAGTTAAGGTGGCAGAGACCTTACCCCAGATCTCGGGTACTCAGTCATAGCAAACCAAGGCATTTCAGAGTTGAGGGAGGCCACCAACCCTAGCCCTGTTTCTTGATGCCTGGCGCTCACTCTGTAATCCAAGCTGTCACCTAGACACCATCATTATGCTGAGCATTTTGATTACTGCTTTATGGAGCTAATATAATGTCTTCCAAACTAATTACTCTGAAATCATGGAAAGAACTTGGGACTGAGAGATAGGAGTCCAGGATTCCAGTCCCAGAATTGTACCTCCTTGGGTAAGTCTTTTACCATTTCTGGTCTTCATTTTCCCTACTTGTTTGCGGATGTGGACAAGGTGGTCTCTAAGGTCTCTTCTGAAGGTGCTTACATCCTATGATTCTATCCTGGACCCTAGGAAGATCCACAGCAGGATACACTGCTCCACTGATATTGCTGGGAAAAATGTTTTTTATCCCATTGGTGATATTTAATTTGCTTTCTGTCCTGAGTCCCTTTCATTTTCTATAATTTACAGCTGAGTCTCCATGTGAGGCATTGTTTGTATATAATATATTTGGGTTTTTTCTACCATCTGCCAAACTGTCATACAAATCCTCAAGAATTAGCTGTCAGTGTCTTCCTTCCCTCTGTTAACATTTCTAGTATCAGTGAGGATTGGGGTGATGAACAGCAAAAGGGATGAGACAGAGGGAAGATACAATAAACATCAAAGTTAAGGTTTTAGGTGGTAATTGTGTTATAAACAGGTTTATATATAAACACTCTGCTGGTTTGATCTGATAAAGCTGAGGAGCCATACTAAGTGGATTCCAAAGTAATTATTTCTTCCTTCCATAGAGAGGGAAGAAATCACAGTTGACCTCAAAATCTAAGAAGAAAGTGTTTACAATGTCTTTGACACCATACTTCCTAATTTCTAATTACTCAAGCTCCAGCTGAGACAAAAGCCAAGGATGCATAATATCTAGACATCTGAAAGAAAAGAGGAAAGATTCCATGGTTGAGGGTTTGGAAGTATATCACCCTGGGAGACAATTATCCTTGGACATTTTTGCAGAAACATATGTGAGGCACAGCATAGGTGTGGCACATTTGCATTTTCTGCTGAGATTCTGGGTGCACTCACAGCAGAGCTATTCTGTGTTCTAGCGATGCTTAGTACCTTATTGGGCCAAGAAAGCCTTCAGAAAGCACTTGTTGAACTGAGAGGACTTGTGGACCAAGTGTCATCAGACCCCAGTTATGATCACCTTACTGACTTAAACTAGAATTTCGCACAACTCACTTCAGGTCCCTGGATTCTTCCTCAGCCAGAAATGTTGTACAGGATTTTCCCCACTTAGAAACTTTTAATTTGAAGTAATTTTAGACTTAAAGAAAATATGTTAGCTTTATAAGAGTTTGCAAGTGTCAGATGAGTTAAACATGAGAACATATTTTGAATTTAGGAAACATATTTAAGTTGCTATTGGCTCTTGTCCAATTATGACTGTGGGAATACCTTCATCAAGGTACTAATTTTGGAGCATTTTAGCTATATATATATATATATATATATATATACACACATATATATATATATACACACACACACATGTATATATATATATATATTTATAGTTATAGTTATAAATATATATATTTAAGTATACATATGTGTGTGTGTATATATATGAATATATATATATATATATATATATATATATTTCCCCCTTAGTAGAAAATAAGAACTGTGTCTTATTTATTTTTTTATCTCTATTGCTTTCAGTACCTATCAGACCTTAGAAAAGATGAGTAGAAAGTGTTCTAGGCAGCACTCTCGAAATACAACCCAAGACTAACCAATGTCATTGGTTCCTATCAATAGCGCCATTGAATATTATCTTTTTGTGGCAAAGGGACTTTGCAGTTGTGGTTAAATTCAAACTCTTAAAATGGAGAGATTACCCTGGATTATCTAGGGGGGATGAAATGTAATCACAAATGCCCTTACCAGAAAAAGGCAGGGAGAGACTTAAACACAGAAGGCAATACAAAAGAATCAGAGATAATTTGAAAATGCTCTGGGCATTTAGTCTCTTTCCATAATTTGGCTATTGTTGAAAGTGCTGCTATAAACATTGGGGTACAAGTGCCCCTATGCATCAGCACTCCTGTACCCCTTGGTTAAATTCCTAGCAGTGCTATTGCTGGGTCATAGGGTAGATGTATTTTTAATTTTTGAGGAACCTCCACACTGTTTTCCAGAGTGGCTGCACCAGTTTGCATTCCCACCAACAGTGCAGGAGGGTTCCCGTTTCTCCACATCCTCTCCCACATCTATAGTCTCCTGATTAGAAGAACCTAAATGTCCATCAACTGATGAATGGATAAAGAAATTGTGGTTTGTGTATACAATGGAATACTACTTGGCAATGAGAAAGAATGAAATATGGCCTTTTGTAGCAACATGGATAGAACTGGAGAGTGTTATGCTAAGTGAAATAAGTCATACAGAGAAAGACAGATACCATATGTTTTCACTCTTATGTGGTTCCTGAGAAACTTAACAGAAGACCATGGGGGAGGGGAAGGAAAAAGAAATAGACAGGGAGGGAGCCAAACCATAAGAGACTCTTTAAAACTGAGAATAAACTGAGGGTTGATGGGGGGTGGGAGGGAGGGGAGGGTGGGTAATGGGCATTGAGGAGGGCACCTATTGGGATGAGCACTGAGTGTTGTATGGAAACCAATTTGACAATACATTTCATATTAAAAAAAATAATAAAAAAATAAAAATTCTAAGATTTTAAGCAATAAAAATATGGCTAAATATAAAAAAAATAGAAGATGCTATGGGGCTGGCTTTGAAGGTAAAGGAGGAGGTGCTGAGCTCAGGAATGCATTAAATGCAGGTCTAGAGGTTAGAAAAGGCAAGGAAAGAAATTCTCCCCAACAGTCTCCTGACAGCACCTTGACTTTAAATCAGTGACACTTATTTCAGGCTTCTGGCCTCTAGAAGTATAAGAGAATAAGTGTTTGTTGTTTCAAGCCACTGAAGTTGTGTTAATTTGTTACAGCAGCAATAGGAAACGAATGCAGGGCAGCTGCCATGTGTGGGTCAGGAGCCTGTATTTATTACTAATCAGTTTGACCTTGGAATATTACTTAATCTCTCTGACACTTGCTTTTCTCATTTGTAAATTCTGGGTTTACTTAATAGGGTTTTTTAGGTTTTTGAGACATTACAAAATGATATCTTGTCCAGTGCTGTCCATTAGCAATATAATGCAAGACACATATGTGGATCATTTAAAATTTATGTATTATGCAAGAATGCAAAATTTCTTAATCATCACTATATTGATTACTAAGAAATTTTGCATTCTTTTTCTCATGCCTCTTAGAAATCTAGTGTCTTTTATACTTACGACACATTTTCATTGGTACCAGCTGCCTTTCACATGTTCAGTAGTCACAGGTGCTGGGTAGTGATTCTGACTCAGGATCAGTGCCTAGTAAGTAAATAGTTATTGTTATCTACAAACTTGGGATAACAGCATTGACTTTACAGGCATGTTCTGAGCACTACATGAGAGCATGCACAGAAAGGACCCGACAAAATGACTTTAAAAAAAATGTTTATTTATTTATTTCATTGGGAGAGAGCCCAAGTGGGGGAGGGACAGAGAAAGAGGGAGACAGAGAATCACAAGCAGGCTCCAAACCTGTGAGCACAGAGCCCAAAGTGGGGCTTGATTTCACAAACTGTGAGATCATGACCTGAGCCCAAATCAAGAGTTGGATGTGTAACCAAGTGAGCCACCCACATGCCCCCAAAATAATTTTAGTACATGCTCAGTAAACAGTAGTTATCATTATGGAAAGTGTGAATTCCTACCCTATGTCTGAAACATAGAAGAGTCAAAACTCCAGCTTCACATTGTGTCACACCTGGAGCCCAATGTCTGTTGACAGCAGTGATGTTATTCTGTCTCATCAATTACTGGGCATCTCCCATACCATCTGCATCTCCTGACAGGCTTTTCCAGTCTCCAACCTCCAGACTTCACTAGCCTGGACCTTTGCAGTCTTATCTAATTCCAGGTGTGATTCAGCCCTGGGCTTCTTTTCATCCCTCATGACCCCCCCACAGTGATAGCTAATGATGTATAGATTCTAGAAGTTGGGTTCCAATGACTGCTTTGTAGGAATAGAGCAAGAATGTGTTTATGTGAAGGAGACACTTAATCCCAAGGCTTTTCCTTTTCTTCCCCTCTTAAATTATTTCCAACGATTTCGACACCTTGCTGTCTACAGTTTCTTAACTGGTTCTCCAACAGAGAGTCCCCTTGACGTGCCTTGGGCTGGAACTTCTGTAGACAACACAGGGAACTAATTAGGCCTCTGCTCTAATGTGGCTCTGTTAATTTCCTAGACTCTGGAGTCAGACAGACCTAATTTGAAGTCCCATCTCTTCCACTAACTAGCTATGAGTCATTGGAAAGTTACCTAATCTTTTCAAGATTTAGTTTCTATGTCTTTAAAATGGGAATAATAATATTACTTAGGGAACTAAATAGAAACAATGACTGTAAAATGCCTGCCACATATTTAGTTTATGCCTAATAAACCTTAGCTATAATTGCAAGGTTGTTTTTTGTTTTTTTTTTTTTTTAATGAACAAATCTGATTTTTGATTTCTCTATTTTTAAGGTTAGGATAAAGTTTCTACCACTGTTATTTACCCAACACACTAAGAATCCAACAGTGTTTGGGGCACCTGGGTGGCTCAGTCGGTCGAGTGGCCAACTTCGGCTCAGGTCATGATCTCCAGCTCAAAGGCTTGTGAGTTTGAGCCCCACGTCGGTCTCTGTGCTGACAGCTCAGAGCCTGGAGCCTGCTTTGGATTCTGTGTCTCCCTCTCTCTCTGCCCTCCCCTGCTCACGTTCTGTCTCTGTCTCTCTCTCAAAAAATAAAATAAACATTAAACAAAAAAAGAATTAAAAGAATCCAACAGTGTTTGAAATTTTTGTCCATAGGGCTAATTTTAGTTCTTGGGCCAAAAATTTAGAGCAAGATTTCATTGGAACCAAGGAAGTTGTCATATCACGTGGACATTAATCAAATCATCTAATTTCATGACTCAATACTATAACTCAAATCTGCAGGAAGATTACCAGCTTTCCCTGGGTATTCCTTTAGAGTTTCCAAAATGAAATAGGAACTCTTGACTGAGGCTTCTTCCTCCGTGTCATCCTCAGTCTTCAGCAGTCCTTGACCCTTTCCCAAATCCTTCTTCTGGGCACACTATGCTTTGACCTTGCAGAGCAAACCACTAAAACCTAGTTGGGTGAGTTGGCCCACCAGCTTGTAGAAGACCTTAGAGTTCCACAGTCTCTATGTTCCTGTGGCACAGGACTTTATCTTCATTTTATTATGCCATACAGAGCACCAGGTCTTCCTCTTTCATAGTTTCCGAATGCTTTTCCACTTAGATCTTTATTGCCTTTCTCTAGGACTGGGAGCTCACCTTCAGCTTCTGTTGGTCTGTGTCCCCGACACCCCACTAATTTTTGTCATCCCTTTTCTTTTAGGGTTAGGGCTTTGTTCCCATCCCTGGTCTTTTGTTTGGAAATTAACATTTATGGATTATGGGAACTGCCGCTGGCTGGCACCTAAGTATTTCATATCAGCTGCATCTGCCACTTCTGGGCTCTCTTTTACCAGGTTAATGATTAAATTCCTCCTGAGCAGGCTGCAACCTACTGACAGAACTAGTATCAGCCCTTGTGGCTAGAAAAGCTGCCTACTACTGCCAGAAACTACCCATCATTGTCTCTTTTACCCTCTATATTGGCACTCTATAATGAAGATTAAATATGTCTCAGCCCTGAGGCCATCTAAGTCAGTTTAGTAGGGAATGATTTGCTGCTTATAGCCTATTTAGGTTCTCCTATTTTCTGGTAGAGGAAACCCTCTTCCTCTAGGACCTGTCTCCATACTGGGCTCCAGTACATTCTCCGTTGTGAAGACCTGGACCACCTATTGGTCTCGGTCCCTGATATCTTTGATATCCTGCTGTCCTGATACACATACCTGGGAAGACACCTGGTCCCCTGTAGACTCATAAACATCCTGCCCCAAGTCTGTCATTACTGAGATTTATTCACAAAGGGCTTTAACATCAGAGGTGCCAGGATCAAAAAGAAATATGGATATTTTAAGCTTCATTTATGCAAAGAGACTTGGACTTAAGAGTTAGGAGGTCTGACTTCTAGTCTTCCTTTGAGCTGTGCATGCATTTCTCTGGGTCTGTGTTAGACTGGTCACATCCTAAAGCCCTGGTGAGGGGTTGCTTGGATATCTGGTTGATATCTGGTTTATGAATTCCACTCTACTTCCAGGCCTGCAGGCTCACATTTTAACAATCTTTAGGCAGAATTCACCTCACTGTCATGTTTTATTTGGCAAGCACAGTGTTTTGTTTTGAATTAATTTCAGATGTCTAACATCTGTTTTACAATGCCAAAAACCGATTCTGCGACACCAACTGAGTGTCTTATAATTTAACTTGATTCTGACGCTAGCTACCTGGAGGCACCATCTGATTCCACAGGTGAAGAGTTCATTACTGCCCCCACCTCACCCTTGCGGAGGCTGATCATAAGTCCAGGTTGTTATCTGTGTTTCTGATCAATCGACTACAAATAGGAGGTTCCCATAACTCCCTCCTCAGGGTTAATTAGAGTGGGTCACAGAACTCAGGAAAACATTTACTTACCAGATTACTGGTTTATTATAAAAGGATTTAACAGGAACAGCCAGATGGAAGAGATACATAGGGGCAGACGTGTGGGAATGGGTGAGGAACTTCTGTGCCCTCTCCAGGAGCACCACAATCCCAGCACCTCCACCTGTTCACCCCCTCAGCAGCTCTCTGAACCCTGTCATTTTCAGTTTTATGGAGGCATCATTACATGGGCATGGTTCATTATATCATTGGCCACTGGTGATTGGAAATCTCCAGCCTCCCTTTCCTCCCTGGGGTCAGGGAGCAGGGCTGGAAGTTACACTCTCCAATCCTGGTTGGTTTCCCTGACAACCAACCTCTATCCAGAGGGTCTTTCCAAAAGTCACCTCATTAGCATAAATTCATAGGTAATTAAAAGGGGCTTATTATGAAGAAAAAAAGGCCCCTTATACCTTTAGGTTCTTATCACTTAGGAAATCCTAAGGGTTTTAGGAGTTCTGTGCTAGAAATGACAAAGATTAAATATCTATTTCTTATTGAAAATCACAATATCACAGGATGACTCTGCCAAGCCTGCCTTTTCACATCCCCACAATCCCAACCATCCCATTTTGTCTTCTGTCTGGCCCAATTCACACACACTTGGCCCTGGAGGCATTTGAATTTTTGGCTTCAGGTGCAACCTGTAGAGATATTGACCCTCAAGATTATGAAAAGAAAACAACCACCTCAGGCCCATTTTACTAATGGAAGTGGGTTTATAGGGGGCGGATTATTTACTCTGACATCAAAGTGGTATGTCTAGGTAGCAATGGTTAAAATCAGACTATTCGTACAACCTCTGTTTACTGCCATGTTTTGTATTACCACAAACCAACAGCTTAGCTCAGTTCTGTTCTTTCACAGAGCCACCCAGGCCCTGGATGGCAATTTCTGGGATGTGGTCATCAAGAGAAGTGTTGAGATTTTACATAACTGCATTGTACCTGCAGCTCTGAGTCAGGCTAAATCCAGTTGCAGTTTACCCCAATTACTGACTTATGATTCAGAAAACCTGCTGTTTCTGCTGCAGGACCTTCCTGCCTCCCTGGGAGCAGGCAAGTACATCGTAGATCAGGGAGAGCATGGGGTGGGGGCAGTGTTCAGAGGGCTATTAGGGAAGGAAACCTCTAAGATAGCCCCACAGATCCCAACCTCCTGATATTGACACCCATGTGTTATCCTTTCCCTTTAAATATGGGCTGGGTTTAGTACCTCCTAACAAATTGTGTACAGCAGAAGTGATAATCACCTTGGAGACTAGATTATAAAAAAAAACACCTTAGGGTCCTCTATTACTCTCTCTTAAATTTCTCGCTGTGGAGGAAGCCAGCTACCATGTTATGATCAACCTTATGCGGTAGCCCACCTGGGAAAGAACTGATGAAAATCTGAGGTCTCAACAGTCCTGCCAACAGCTATGTGAGTCATCTTGGAAGTGGTTCACTTCCCAGGTAGGTCTTGAGGTGACCACAGCCCTGGCCAACCTTGATTGTAGCAGAGAGAAAGGGGGAGCAATTTTAGGAAAATGCATATTATAATGCCATTCCTTAGTGCCATTATCTTGGAAGCACATTCTCATTTGGTTACTCTAGAGGCACAAATTCTAGGACTGTGATTTCAGGGCAATTTACTTTTTTTTCTTTTTCTTAATGTTTATTTTGAGACAGAAAGAGCAGAGGGGAACAGAGAGAGGGAAACAGAGAATCCCAAGCAGGCTCTGCAACTGCCAGTGCAGAGCCCGATGTGGGGCTCAAACCCACGAACTGTTAGATCATGACCTGAGCTGAAACCAAGAGTCAGATGCTTCACCGACTGAACCACCCAGGTATCCCTTGGGGCAATTTGTTTAACGTATCTGTCTCAGTTTCTCAATCCACAAACTAAGCTGGGGTCAGTTAGATGTTTCATAAGGTTCCTCATATGGCTGACTTATTCTCTACTTGAGCATATCCGGAAAAAAAAAAAAGTCACAGAGGCAGTGTGCTCCTGGGTTTGACCTGGTCAGAAGTCGAGAGTAAATCTGTTTGCAGTGTGGGAATATTTACTGAAGCTAATGAGAAATGAGCTCTGAATACATTGAGGAAAACTCAAGATTTTTATGTATTTATGCAAATTCTCCTAATTAGCATGGGCAAACAAGAAATAGATGTCCAGGGAAAGGCTGATGTTTGTTTTCTCTTGCTAGTGCATGTTAATGATCAAAATAAGATTTGCAAATCGGCCTGTATCTATCTTCCAAGGTTAATATTGTAATTTGGTGAGCTTTCAAACAACTTGACTTGTATAACTGTGCTGGCATGGTGCCAGGAACCTGAAATCAGCTCACCAATGTCTAGTGATTTTATACCTGATGGTGGACATTGGTTACCAGGGAGGCTCATTCTGATGGAGAGGAAGAGAGGGACAGCAGAGAAGGAACTACCACCTTTCTTTTATGCTGCATACTTTAATTTTGTTTACTTTCATTTGTCCAAACTCTCTTAAGGCAGAGGTGATATCTGCATTTCTTAGTAACTTTCATATATAGAGATAACATGTCTGATCATCTTGCTACTTGTTTTTCTTAGAAGAAAAGAAGACAGTGTGTATCCATCATATAGTTCATGACTGGGATTGACAGAGTTTGTTAGCTGTTATCAATGCTCAGTTGGGCTGTCTATGGAAGAACGAGCACATTTGTAGTTTGTGGTTTCTAGGACCAAGATGTAAAAGTTTTAGAGAAGAGCTCTTAGTTTAACTTGAAGAGGAAGTTTCTATATTAAAATTTATTGAGTTGGCCTGGATTGGAACAGTCTACTCCAGACTTCAGTAAACAAGATCAGTCAGTTGTTCAATGACTGTTTTTATAACTGCCAAAGAAAAACATCTCAAGGTTGATTTGAGGACCATTAAGGCACCTTCCACACCAGAGACTGTGTGATCCTGTTACTCTTTGTAGGGCAGAAAGTGAGCTGTTCTTAGACTAATTCTATTACATGTATGTTAGTGCCCTAGAGGAAGGAGGACTAGCCACAGCACAAATATCTGCAGCAAAAAGACCAGTGAGTACATCCAAATTTATATAACTCTAATGACAAAGTTATTTATACAAATTAAGATATCCTGCCTTTGTTAATGTGACTAGTGCCCATAAATGGGGAGAAAAATCTTTGAAGTTTCACCATTACTGGAAAGAGTTACCAGCCTAGAAGGAAAGCATATAGGGTAGGGGCAAGGACCAGTGACTCCAAAACAGTAGTCCATGGTTTGGCTGAAGCAGAATTCCCTTCCTTACCAGGACCTAAGAGGAGGACATTCATATGATAAATAAACTTCTGAAGAGATTTCATGTATAATCAGTTTTAGGAACTTCTGTATTAGATGGCATCAAATTTCCCTAAAATGTGAAAAAGTCCTAATAATTTCACATAGAAACAGACATTTATATTACATACAGGTTGTATTTCACTACAGGATCCAGTTTAATATGCAATTTCCTGTAGTCAATGCATTAGATTCAGCTAAGCATTATTCCTAATAAAGATGACTTTTATTCAGGGCTTCACTAATTCTTTCCAACCACAGATATTTGCTATATTTGAGAACTGAGTGCATTCTCAGAGATTCCAAATCAGAGCTCCCAATTCTAAATTTACTAAGTAGAAGTTCATTATAGATAATACATTATTGGTACATCTGTGATGATAGAAATAAGGCATCAGCTGTCCCTTTGTCTCTCAAGTAATGAACAGGAGTGAAACAAATAAGGAAACGTCAGCAGTGAAGAGTTATGATCGAAACATAAATACTAGGGTATGGCACAAAGATAGAGTGAGATTACAATTGAGGTGGTGGTCAGGAAATAAAGACAGCTAGGTATTGAAAAGAACAGGAGTTTAGCAAAAGAAGAGAGATAGGAAGGCTAATCCTGTAAGAGGGAAGTTCCAGGAAGAGGTTAGAACAGCTTGGCACAATCTGGAATAGTCTAACTACTGTGAACATCTTATGTGTGAGTATATTTAAATTTTCCTCTGTTGCTTAAAATCAGACATACATAAATATCATGGGATTCTGACAGTTGATAATGTTCACATAATTGAATGAGGATTGTTACTTAGCTTCATTCTACACTCTACTGAGTTTGGGTCCTAATACTGCTTAAAGTCAAGAGCAAATTAATTTTCCAGACAAGCCTATTGTATTGGCTGAGAAGGAAGGCTGTGGAGACAAACTGATAATCCCAAAACTCTTTTACCTTAAATTTTTTCTACCCGAGTACTATAAATTGTAAAATGGAGATACTACTTAGCTATCTCACAGGGTTATTATGAAGATTAAATAAGTAAATACATGGCAAGTGCCTAGACCAGCAACTGTCACATTAGCACTTGGTACTATAAGTTGGTATTGTGAAGAGAAGACAAATGAGGCTGGTGATAAAGGTGAGGTACTGTGACAGATATCTTTAAGCTGCAGGATCCTCAGGGAAGGAGATGCATACCATCAATTATGTGAGCCTCTTTCCAACCATCTCACTTTCCCACTATTACAAATATGGACATTTCTCTGTCTTTACTGAAAAGCCATTAACTAGTTTTAAGTAAATGTATATATAACTCAGTAGCTCCTCTAAGTCAAGAGTTTGTATCCCCAGTGCCTGACTCATAGCAGATTATCACTAAAGACTGGAATGAATGAATGAATGATGAATGAATGAATGAATGAATATGCAGATTATTACCAGCATCAGAGAAAAAAATTATGAATCACTGGTTAATTCCCCATGAGTACAATACTTTGATGTACATGTTAGGACACATTTGATCTGAAAGTAATATTGAAACAAGTTATTATGGATCCCATCCAATATTTGCTCAAGAAAATGTCTCTGTCAGAGCTCCCATGTAGAGTAGCTGAGCTGACACTACTATATAGTATCCTAGAAAGAGCACATACACAGAGTCAGCCGCTTGGATCCTGGAAATGCTTTTCTCACAGCCCAGCTCTCCAACCTTGAACAAGAAGTCACCCTCTGTAAAGCCCAGTTTCCTCATTTGTAAAGTTAGGATGGTAATAATAATGCTTAATTAGAATAAAAACCACTTGAAGATTAAATGAGATATAATGCTTACACATAATGGTTGGCACAGTGTGTACTATTAATTGATATAGTATTTCTTGTAATTATCCTATCATTTTTAGTATACCATTCATATGAAAAGCACAGCTGTGCTGACAGCTCAGAGCCTGGAGCCTGCTTTGGATTCTGTGTCTCACTCTCTCTCTCTGCCGCTCCCCTCCCCCCCGACTCATGCTCTGTCTCTTTCTCTCAAAAATAAATAAACATTAAAAAAGCTTTTTTAAAAATTAAAAAATAAGCACTTGTAAAGTAGGGGACATTTTAAATACTGTCTAGGTAGTTGATTACATAAGAAATTATTTTTCACTTATTTAGATATAGTGATGATACTGTATTTGTATATTTATAGGAAAACCCTTATTTGCTACAGGTATAAGCTGAGATATTTATTGATGGAATAATTTTGATCTACTTCAAAATATCTGAGTTGATGGGGAAAGGGAACAAAAATGACACAGTACTCTCTACAAATTAAGTATTGATTATTTTAGCAACTCATACATAAGTATTCACTTTACTACCCTCTTATGTATATGTTTTAAAAGTTCCATAATAGAAGTTTAAAGATAATCAACATGGCACATACATATATGAACATAAAAATAGCATGCTGAAGTTTCTGGTTCCTAATCAGTCCAATGCATCTAGACTTTACTTTGTTATGTTTGTTCTGTGCCAAACACTGTACTCAATACTAGGAGACACAGAACTTCAATGGTAAATACTTCAAGGAGAGCCCACAGTGTGTTTGCTTGCTTGTTTGCTTGTTGGTTTGTTTGGAGAAAGTAGGAGCACACAAATAATCTTTGAAAAAACTTTGCATCATGATTGCCATTAGTGCCTTCATAGAGGTACAAATGACAAGCAATGGCAGAGCACCTTCATGGGGAAGGTGAAATTTAAATAGGGTACTGAAAAATAGGTAGGGTTTCAACAGTAGTTGTAGAAACAATACCACTCCAAGAATACATTGAAGAGAGCCTGTATCAAAAGGTAAAAAGAGATTCAAAAAGATGAAAAGGACAAGTGAGAAGAAGAGGAATATGAAGTGATTCAATTATTCTGAACTGTCATAGGGAGGATCTTGTTTGATGCCTTTATCCGTTCTCTGGGGCTACTATAACAAAGTATCACAACTGGTTTGTTTAAAATAACAAACATTTATTTGATCACAGATCTGGAGGCTAAATATCCAAAATCAAGTGTTGGTGGAGCCATGCTCCCTCTTAAACCTGTAGTGAAATCTTTCTTTGCCTCTTCATAGCTTCTGGTGGTTTCCTAGCAATCTGCCATTCCTTGGCTTGCAGCTGCATGACCCCAGCCTCTGCCTTCATCATCACATGGCTTTCACTGTGTGTCCCAGTCTTCACCATGGCTGTCTTCTTATAAGGACACCAGTCATACTGGATTAGGGGCCCACCCTACTCTAGTACAACCCTCATTGTAACTTAACTAATTACATCTGCAATGACAGTATTTCCAAATAAGATCACATTCTGAGGAACTGGAGTTAGGACTTCAATGTATCTTTTTTTTTGGCCAGGGAGGGGGAGAGGTAGATAATTCAACCCATAATAATGCCAAATCAGCGATCTTTTCAAAGGAAGAGGGTATACTATAGAACTGGCCTCGTGAAACAACTGAACTCTTTGGGTTCTAGTCTTGGTTTGTTCATTTCTTATCCATGTGACTTTGGGCAATTCCCCTCAAGTTCTCTGAACCTATGGAACAGAACTACCTGTTTTATACAAATGACAGTTCTTGGAGGGTAAAATGAAATGATGATGGGAAAGCACTTTAAGAATCTCAGAGCCCCGGACCTGAATTTTGTAAAGTGCCGTTATTACTGATCCTTCTATCCAAATGGCATTCACTGGCTCTATACAGATAAGACTGGAAATCCCAATGATTGGGACCATTTTCTATGTGTGAAAGCTTTGTCTCTAGAACACACTTGATAAAATCTTAAAATGATGTCTCGAAGAGAAAGAATAGATTGCTCGGTGGAGGGTGTTATACAGTGGCAGTCCAGGAGGCTTAAAGAAAAATGTAGGACTAAGCACACTGCTGTTGAAAACAGGCCTACGTTTCTTCTCCAAGTCCTTCAGTTTCCATAGAGGAGGGACTTGTGCACCTCTGCCCACAAGGTGGAGGACTCAGGCGGTTCCTCTCATGCCCAGCCCAATTCCAACACACAAAAAGACTAATTAGTCTGATTGGTTAGAATTTCAGATGGTCAGTAGGTTTCAGTTTTCCCAGGAAGTGACAAGAAAACTTAGGCTGTATTTTGATCTTTTGTTCTCTCTATCCTGCCAGTTAGAGGTGTAAAACGGCAGGCCTATGACCCTAATAGCTTGCTGGGCACCTCAGGGTTCCCCAGACAACTCAACTATCAAATAGATAATTCTTAAGTTTGAGAGATGAGGAAGAATGACCAGATCCCTACTTCTAGAAAGTCAGCTACACAAGGGAGCCCTGTGTTTTGTCAGTTATTAGCACTTGCTGGGCCAGTATATAAAGCTAATGTGTTGACCCCCATTGGGCATATGCTCTTTGTGCTTATTGTCTCTATTGTTTAGATTCCTGTGGAGAGCAGAGGTAACCATTAGCCTACTTCCCTTCCCCAGCTCCTCCTAGTATACGCCTACCTCCTCAATATCCAAATAATAGACTGAGCTGAGCTATAGAAAAAAAGCTCAAGATTACAGTGCTCAAGTCAACTGGGGCAAATCCCATCTCAACAATGAGGCAGTAGAAAGAATGAGTTCTGGGGTGGCCAGGAAAAGGGCCTGAGGTGAGTCAGCTCTGGTGTGGCAGGATCATGTTTACCTTAAAGAAGCAAAAATCCCACTAGCCAGTAATTTTCAAGGCGCACACAGCTGGAGATCCTTTTATGCCCAGGGGCCTGGAGGAGATGGAGTGTGAGACAAGAATGAGTTGGGGCCCAGGGCATGAGGTGGAGAATGCAGAGCATGGGGACAAGGCTGTGAGGAGGTCCTGCAGATTGTCTGCCTGCAGCATCTCCCATCCTACTCATTGTCAGGATGACATAGTGAGGACAGCTGCAGTCAGCCCTGTGGTGAATGACTGGGAAGCAACATGGGGAATGCATGAAAGCATCAAAATACTCTGGGAACAGGTGGGACCCTTTAAACAAGAGATGGTCTGGGCCCTAACCTATGCAGGTAGGCTCCAGAGTTGTGATACAGAGCCTTTATTTGGTTAGATTTGAGACAAGAAATGATCAAATTAGGTTTAGAACTATTTTGCAAAATGAGAAAGTAACGACAGGAAGAGATGACACCTAGAAATTTATTTGCTGGTATTCCTGGTAGATTTTCCCACATAGTAATTTCTCCCTTATTAATTTAAAGTTCCCCAAAATAAACCAGAAAACTAGACAAGCCATTCACCGGTGCCCCTCTTCTCCTTGAAGCTGGCCTGTTGGTCATGGGTGTTGCATGGAAGGTCTTCTGAGTGCAACTGTTGCTGAATCTGACAGCTGAGGAAGGCATCACCCACCTTCATTCATGCCTCTCAGCTCAAGGAAATGTTCTCCCACAGGCTTCCTCCCACACAGAGGCCCCTCCTTGCTTTTTGTCTCTACAGTATAAAGCAAATCTGTCAGTTGTCTGAGCAGGACCATACACATGAGCCATTTGTAAAAGGAGTGGGCACTGTCTTCAGGCAAAGCAAATTCTTCTGTCTCTACTGAATATCAGCCTAAAATTACCTCAGAAGTATCTGAGGAAATCTAGGTTTTCTCTCTGCCTTTGGTTACTTTTTTTCTTTTTTCTTAGTCACTTGAGCCTATTGAGCTGAGAGAATTTGATAAATAGAAATAAGGGCCAGAACTATGATAAGGTATTTTAAAGTTATTTACGATGATCCAAGAGTGTCAGGAAAATGTAGGAACTTCACAACATTGCATTTTTTGCCTCTGTACAAGCCCAGAAAGTTTGTCTCCAAGGTCTCACATTCTAATGTCTAATGCAAAGGAATTTCTAGTGTCCTGAGTGGTTAAAGACAAAAATGATGAGTTCACTTTCATCACAGATCACATTGGTAAGCAATATTGGCCAGAAACTAACCTGAAGCCCAGTCATAGGCTGAAGCTGAACTCTAATCCCAGTCCCTATCATGGTTACAACTAAGCCTTCATGCCTACTCAAACTGGACCTTTAGCCAAGTTCCAGAGAGAAAGAGAGAGAGAGAGGGAGAGAGAGAGAGAGAGAGAGGACATTCAAATTACTTTACATATGTCTAATTTATTCTTCACCACATTTCCCTGTAATACCTATGAAAACATGGCAAAAGAGTAGTGGTAACAATGATAATGCCAATATGTGAAAAAAAAAAAAAAGTTGCTCTAGCCACATGTTGACAGTAGAATTGAGAAAAGTGAGCAGTGAGTTAAATATCTAGACTTCTCAACATAGACAGGAAAGAACCTCAATCCAGTCTACTATTTATTCTGATATTAGAGGCTCAGGAGGTGCTACCCATCAGTAAGTTCTCTGCCAACTCATTACCCTGGTACAGAAGTTGTACTTCAGGGCATTCAGGGCTTTCTGTTCCTCATCTATACTCCCAATCCCACTTGTTTTTCATCTGCTTGGAAAACAAGCTCTCAGAAACACAATAGCGATAAAGGCAGGAGAATGACATACATTGCACTATAAGATGTAAGGTTATGGGGCACCTGGGTGGCTCAGTAGGTTGAGTGTCCAACTTTGGCTCAGGTCATGATCTTGCAGTTCATGAGTTCTAGCCCTGTGATGGGCTCTCTGCTGACAGCTCAGAGCAGGGAGCCTGCTTCAGATTCTGTGTCTTCCTCTCTCCCTGCTCTTCCCCACCTCTCTCTCTTTTTCTCTCAAAAATAAACATTAAAAAAATAAAAGTTTAAAAAAAAGATGTAAGGTTACCCATAGGTAAAGTGGAGACCCTGGGACATGCATCACATATTAGGAGGCAAGTTTTGTAATAGCTAGAGTGGTAACCATGGAGTATGTATCAAATTTTAAGATGCAAAGTTACTCAATTGCTATGACAAGGTACCACAAACTGGATGGCCTAAATGACACATTTATTTTCCCACATTTCTGAGGCTGGAGGTCCAAGATCACAGTGCCTGCAAAGGCCTCTGGTAGGTCCTTTCTCCTCAGCTTGTAAATAATGTTTTCCCATTGTGTCTTCACATTGCTTCTTCTCTGTGCACATACTTGGAAAAAGAAAGTTTTGGTGTTTTTGTTCCTTTTCTTATAAGGACACCAATCTTATTGGATCAGGACACCACTCTTTCGACCTCATTTAACCTTAATTACCTCTTTAAAGACCCAATTTCCAAATATAGTCACAGGATGTGTTAAGGGTTCAATTTATTTATTTATTTATTTATTTATTTATTTATTAAATGCTTCAACCTATTAATTTGGGAAATGTGCATACACAACTCAATCCCTGATCCTCTGCCTTCTGGCCTTGCAAAACTCATGTGCTTCTCACAAGCCAAATCATTCACTCTTTCCCAATAACTCCAAAAGTCGTAACTCATTCCAGCATCAATCCCAAGCCCAAATCAGGTAGAGGTGAACTTGAGGTATGATTCATCCTGAGGCAAAACTCCTGTCCAGTTGTGAACTTGTAAAACCAAGCAAGTTAACATGCTTCGGAAACACAATTGTAGGACAGGCATAAGATAGACATTTCCATTCCAAAAGGGAGAAATCAGAAAGAGAAAATCCTAAGCAGATCCAAACCTAGCAAGGCAAATTCTATACTATCTTAAGGCTTGAGAATGACCCTATTTGGCTCAATGCTCTGCCCTTGGGCTTCACTGAGAAGGCAGCATCACCCTCGGCCCTAGGTAGAAAGCCCTGCCCCAAGGCTTTGTAGGAAAGCCTTGTCTCTGGGGCACTGGGTGGCATCCTCTGATAGCCAATCAAGGAAATGACCCCACCCTCTGAACCCAAGCCTTGCTCCCAGGGTCTGTGGTAGGAATGGCAGTCCCGATGACCTCTGAGTCACCTTCTGGGTCATTCTCTTTTCCTGAAGGATAACACATGTTCATTTTTTTTTTTTTTAATTTTTTTTTTCAACGTTTTTTATTTATTTTTGGGACAGAGAGAGACAGAGCATGAACGGGGGAGGGGCAGAGAGAGGGAGACACAGAATCGGAAACAGGCTCCAGGCTCCGAGCCATCAGCCCAGAGCCTGACGCGGGGCTCGAACTCACGGACCGCGAGATCGTGACCTGGCTGAAGTCGGACGCTTACCGACTGCGCCACCCAGGCGCCCCTGATAACACATGTTCAAAACCAGATATTTCTATTGTCCCAACGTGTAGAATCTGAGACGTCTGATAGCCTTCCTTCATTCCATCCCTTTTCTCTGTTCCCTTTAGTCTCAGTTGGTAGAGTTTCTGCTGGTATAATTCTCTCTGTATTACTGACTTCAGCTGAGTTAACCCATTAACTATGAGGATAATCTCTTTATGGAGTAATTGTTCTGCCACACCAGTGTTCTCAACCTGACACACGTTCCTTTTTTTTTTTTTTTTTTTTTTTTTTAATATGGATAGGCTAAGTATTTTCCAGACCTTCAAGTTCTGGTTTCTTTTTGCTTAACAATTCATTCATATTTTCTTGTATTTTTTTTTTTATAAGCTGTAAGGAGAAACCAGACCATACCTTTGATGCTACTTAGAAACCTCCTCTGCTAATATTTAAGGTCATCACTCCTAAGTTCTACTTTCCGCCAAACATTAGAACATAATTCAGAAAGATTTTTGCTACTTTATAATGAAGATCACCTTTCCCCTAGTTTCCAATAACATGTTCCTCATTTCAATCAGCAAGCACCTTTAATCAGAAGCACCCTTAATCTTATTTATACCCACTATTCATGGTGTTGTATGTATTATCCAAGATGATAAAGGCTGTCTCTATAGTTCTCCTCTTTTCTTTGTGGGTATTCACCAGATTCACATTCAACTTCCCTAGGTCTTACTGATATTCTCTTCAGGGAAAGTTAGGCACTTTCTAACATGCATCCCAAAACTCTTCTAGCCTCTATCCATCATCCAGTTCCAAAGCCACTTCCACATTTTTAGGTATTTGTTACACAGCATCCCACTTCATAGTGCCAAAGCATGCATTAGTCTTCTAAGGCTGCCACAAGAAGAAACCATAAAGTAATTTAAATAACAGCCATTTATTTTCTACAGTTCTGAAGGCCACGATCACGTTGCCAGCAGCGTTCGTGTCTAGTGAGACCTTTCTCCTCAGCTTGTACATGGTATCTTCTCACTATCTTTGCATGGCTTTTTCTCTGATGTCTCTTCCTTGTTTGTAAGGGCATTAGTTTTACTGTAACTGAACTCTACCCTTATGACCTCATTTAATGTTTATTATCTCCTTAAAGGCCCATCTCCAAATATAGTCACTTTGGGGTCCATGCTTAATTTTGTGAATTTTGTAGGGCCACAATTCAGTCCATATCAGTTAGTGAAAGCAGAAGCAGAGACAGGAGGAGATCTGGAATTGTTCAGCAGGCTGATTTTTATATACTACCTGTGTCAAAAGACAACTATTCAAAATTAGTCAGCCATACATGAACCTCGTTATAATAAGAGAGGAGGATGCCATAGGAGTAAACTATATTCCTGTCTTTGGCTAATGCTTTCCCAACTCAGGAGCATGAGTAGGGTTGGATATAAATAATTGTTACTGCAGTTTAGGATTAGGCAAAGGGATTTTTAAAATCATTCAGGTGATCAAAGAGAAAAGAACACTTCCGTTTGACATCACTGACACTGAATAGAGGGAGGCATCCTTGTGTAAAGATGAAAAAAACAGAGAAAAGCTAACATGCGATGTGTGGAAAGATCCCTGTATATGGAAAAATGATCTAAGCATGCAGAGGAAAGCATAGCCATGAAAATGGTTTTAGAATATAGTTGCTTTGTTTTCTCAGTGAAATTCTAGAAAACATAGACTAGAATATGAAAGAGGAAATCACTAAACAACAGGTTGAAAATTTAGTTTTAAATTAAATGGCATCAATAATGTGGGTCTAAAACCCAAAGATAGAAAGTAGAAGGAAAGAACTCTAAATTCTCAAAAGTATTCTCTAGACACACAGTAGTCAAAAGTTATGATATTGTTCTTGAATATGAAAAATATAGAAAAAAAATCCAGGCTTGGGAGTTTTATGAAACTCAGAGAAAACCTTTAATTCAACGGTTCTCAGTGTGGGCCCAGACGATCAGCAGCAGCATCACCTGGGATCCATTAAAAATGCAACTCCTCATGGGGCACCTGGGTGGTGCAGTCCATTGAGTGTCTCTACTCTTGATTTCGGCTCAGGTTGTGATCTCAGGGTGGTGGAAATGAGTCCTGCATCAGGCTCCTCACTGAGTGTAGATCCTGCTTAAGATTCTCTCCCTCTCTTTCTGCCCCTCTCCCTCACAAGTGCTCTCTCTTTATCAAGTTAAAAAAATAAAAATTAAAAAAAAATGCAACTCCTCAGGTCCCTTGCAGACTTATTGAAACAGAGCCTGGAGTGGGGCCCAACAATCTGTGTTTTCACAGCCCTTATAGGTGATTTGATACATCCTGAGATTTGAGAATCAGTGCTCTAGTGAAACACCTTCCAAATGAGGAGATAATTTAAACTTAAAAAGCATAAGCCACAACCAAAAAAGTTTTTCATTTCTCTTTTCATTTATTCAATAACTTATGGGCTGACTCTCATGTCCATACTATGCTCTAGGTGCTGAGAATACAGTAGTAAACGCTTGAGTCATAGAGCAGTCTGTAAGCTATATAGAAAAGGTTAAACAATGAAAGAGCAAGGACATAGGAAAAACAATACTTGCAAGAGATAACATATAAATAAACAACTTATAACAGTAAATATAAGGAATCTGCACTTTAAAAAAATTGAAACACTAAGAATCTGAGATTGTATAAAAAAATACTCAACAACTTACCACTTAGGAAACACACATCTAAAGCAGACAAGGCTCAAAATAAGAATAATATAATAATAATATTTAATTAATAATTAATTTAATATTATTAATATTATATAATAATATAGTTGTTAATAACTACTATTATTAGTTAATAACTATTGCTATTATTATTATTAATATCACTATTGTTAAAGACTTTCTAGGAAAATGCAAAGAAAAACTAGCGGATGGAACAACACTTATTTCAGAGAAAATATAACTCAGGATGAAAAGTTATATTCCTATTCTATCTGGAATAGAGCAGGGTACTACTTGGAATAAGCAGTATTGTACACAGCTGGCTTTAAGGGCCTATGGGGTATGGCGTACTAGGGTGAGGGCCAGTTGTGTCTAAAGGGGTAAGGATAGAGTACAAAAACTAAATACTCCCTGCCTTTCATACAACTGATAGCACAGATGATTATGTAAATGATACATGTATTTTTATTTATTTATTTATTTTTATTTTTTTAATGTTTTATTTATTTTTTAGAGACAAAGAGCATGAATAGCAGGGTTAGAGAGAGAAGGGAAGGGGCAGAGAGAGAGGGGGACAGAGGATCTGAAGCAGGGTCTGTTCTGACAGCACTGAGCTGCTGCATGGCTTGAACTCACCAACCATGAGATCATGACCTACGCTGAAGTCAGACACTCAACAGACTGAGCCACCCAGGAGCCCCTGTAAATGGTACATGTATTTTTAAAATATGTATTTACTTAATGGGAATTATAATTAGCTCAGCAAGCCTATGATTTTATGGGCATTATTGTTTATAATGAGGGTAAATGAGAAAAAAGTTAATTTAAAAAAAAATATTGAGCAAATAATGATACATGTTCTATATCTCCTGAATGCACAAGATAATCAGATATAAAGTGATCATTTAAAAAAAGAAAAAAAAAAACCCTGAAGTTTAGATAATATTGTAATAACTGATGTGAAATCACCAGGTTGAACAGAATTCATTCATTATTCACCATTCAGTTCTTTAAAGCTATAGAACATATCTACCATTATAATCTCTTCAGAGGACAGAATGGTGACTTTTTTCGGAAGTCATTAGAACCAAAGGAACCCTAGCCCTCATACTTCATATTCTACTGCAATCTATTTTTGTTTTGAAATTAGCAATAGTTGTATTCTATGATCACTTGCAAAGTAATATAGTTGTAAGTAGGAGATAGTTATCAGGAACCTCCTTGAAGCTATTCTGTTAACTGAAGTTCAGTGCTGTTAAGCTATGGAGTGGAATTTCTAATACCTTTACACCAGATACTGCCTCACATTATAAAATACCCTCTTTTGCATACAATGCAGCAGCTTTGTCCCTAGTCCTCTGACCCAATCTGCTCTGCCAGTACACAGTCCTCACACTACATTTTTCATTAGCTTTTTAAAGGATACAATAATAGGATAAAGAGCACTTGACCTCTCATCATACTCAAATGCTTAAAGCATAACATTATTGAACTTTAGGGAATTGTTCTAAGGAAGAATCACAAGCCCAGTTTTACTCACAACTACTTAAATCTTCTCTGCTCCAAATTGCCAGATGGAGACAAATTCGCCAGTCACTACAGATATTAGCAACCGATAACACACAACATATGGAATAAAGCCAGAATATTTCATAAATCTGAGTCAGGCAGCCCCAGTAATTAGTGAAGATAATATATTTTCACTCCAGAGCTGAGATGGAATGAGATACTCAAGAAGAGAAATAGAAAGCAGTTCCATCTGGAGCCAAGACAACCTGCCTGGACTTTTGGAGGAATGGAAATCCTCTGCCTAGTACTGTCTGGAAATCGTTAAGTCAGAGACTGTCACACCTAGGAAGTCTTAAATTCATCCTGAAAATGAAGGCATTGTGAGACATGCCTTAAGGTTGAGGCAAGCCTAGAGCCCAGCAAACTTTCTCTTTTCTACCTTCTAGTAAGTGCTGCTATCCATTTGGATAAGCATGGCATGAACACAAAAGTCAAAGACCCTTGGAGCAGACAGATTTTTCCAAAGCTGAATTTTTGGTTTTTGTACAAAAACTAGAGTTGTAAATCAGGGAGGTATTTACGGTAGTCAGTTGGGACTTTAGCACTCTCTTAGAGATCCTTACAGAAAAAGAGATCCAAAGTGGAATGGGTAGAAGTGCAGTTAATGAGAACAATTATTTTGGTTTGTTTGGCTTGGTTTGTGTATTTTAAAAATCGTTTGAAAATTACTGAGGGCTACCAAACATAAAAGTTACCAACTACCTTTGTAGTAGTTACTCTTGGTGTCCTATCTTTACCAGCTCACCCTTATTCTTTTGGTGTATGTCAACCTGACTTCCAAGGGCCAGCACCTTCATTTACTTGCTTCTCTGGCTGCTAAGGTTTGCTTTGACTACCTTCACAGCAGGGCTGAAATGCTAGGGAATTAACACCCCTTCGGAATTCCTCTCAAGCAATGATTGTCTGGATTAGGGTAATAAATATTTGAACTTCTTCAGTGGAAATGTCTCAGAGATGCATTTCTACTTTGGTCCCATTGGGCTCAAGCTTCAATTACCCACAGTGGTAATGTGTCTGGTAACAAATCCTTCTTGACTTCTTTTCCTTCCCCATCTATCTCCTTACCCTCCTACAGGTATTTCCTGAGATCATAAGTAAAATACCTGGCTCAAATATTTCTCTTAGAATTCACTTCTAGGAATATCCAAACTAAGGAAATTGGTATTCAGTGTGGTTATAGGAAAAGATTCTCAGAAGAGAATTTTTGAAATAGATCATTTTCAGAACAGGTGGCAGGAATTTCTGGTAGTAGGTGAAGGTAGTGATAACCATTGGCCTGCTGTTGTATCAGATTGCTAAGAATCTTACTTGTGATGAACTGGATGGCAGAGGATGCATTGGTTTACCTAATACCTCCAGTATTTGGGAGATATGAACACAGGGTTCTTGGTTAATGTTAAATGCCTCAAGGGAAGAAAACCCAGGCTTAGATTAGACAAATCAGGGCATTGCATAGAGCAGTAGAGTTTCTTGACATCATTTAAAGAGATCCTTCTCTCCTTAAGCCAAGAATAGACCGCACTGGATATCAACCCTAATACTTGGATTCAAGAGTGGCTGGGTTACAAAGAAGGCTAATTCATAATCCCAGCAAGTCTGCTATGCTAAAGTAAAGACCCTAATGGAAAGGGGTGAGCCCTAAGATCTGGGATGAGGATATCTGAATAGATGTGCTTTAGAACCTTGAACCTCCAGATTCTTTTGCAGCAGAAATGTTCCATTCCCCCTTTATGGAGCATAGCAGTCTTCCTTGCCTGGAGACTGTGAAAATGCTTCATGGAATTAGGTGCCTCAAAAGAGAATTCTTGTCTTCCTAAAGATAGACTTTCTCATTTATAGACCAATAGCTAGACTCAAATTTTAGCTTGACCTTCCTGAGAAATACTCTTATCATTCACAAAGAACTACAATAGAACTTAGAGAAAATACTTGGGAATGATTCTTGAGGATGCTAGACTAGTAATGGGGGGAAGGATATAAAGCTGAATAAAACAGTTTATTGATACCGGGGCATCCTCCTTTGACTCATATTTTAATGTCCTGGAAGGTCCCTGTAGATAATCTTAACATGTTTTTGGAACAGCTTCTTGGAGCTTGGGAAAAACTATGGCCTACAGTATATGAGATGGAGATGCCAGAACATCCTTTTGGAATATACAGGGTATGGATGAAGGGGCCAAAAAGCTCAGCGAGGTGAGAAAGCTAGAATGCATTTATTATGTAAGACCAGAGAACCTCAGGAAGCCTGGTGGATACTCCCTTCACCAAAGCACTAAGGAATGCATTAGTGAAGGGGGTACCAGCAATATTGACAAGATCAATGGTGGTTGTCCTCTGTAAGCCCAGGTGTATGGTAGGAAATTCTGCTATGAATTGGCTTACCTAGTTTCATTTATAGATAGGCTTCCAGATTGGGATAGGCCAGGTGGCTACTCTTAAACATCAGATGCAAAGGGGACATAATTGCCATAATAGGCAGCAAGTTATAACGGTAGACAGTAGCTTCTAATCAACAAAGATCTGTGACAGTGGTGAGTAAGACTTGGTGTTCCTAGAAATGAGACAGATAGTTAGTCAGCAAGAATCTTGATTGACCCATTTAATCAAAACATGTTCAATAGCTGGTGAGTAGAAGGTGAATGTTGCCTACCTTACTGGAAAAATCACAATTTCTCATTTAGTTTCCAGACATCAGACAGTTCTCAGATTTAGAGCCTATCTATTGAAGTGGTCTCTGTGTCTTCTTGAGAAACAACCCTATAATGGTATCAAAATAATACAATAGCAATTCTTCTAATACTTTCCCAAAGAGATTCCCAGCTATTCAGCAGTATAACTGTATACTAGGAAAAGTGGAATATCCAGATTTTCAAGAGGTGTTGAATATAGAATCTAAGTTGACATTTATATCAGGGGATGCATATGAAAAAAAGTAACAAATAGAGTCCAATTAAATAGCTGTTTTATAGTGAGGGCATGGCACACAACTGCATAAGTATCAGGTGGCCCGAAGTGTCATCATGTCACCCACCACCCAATGAGGTGAGAGTGAATTGAAATGAGACAATAAGGGGGCAGGAAGGAGCATGTCTGGAAAATGTGGAATTGTATATCCTCGTTTAATGATAACTGCAAGTGGGCAATTACAATAATCATAGCCTAACAGAGGCATCAAAGCTTTCAGGGATAAAAGTCTGAGTTGTCATGCACCAGCAACAAAAACAAGTTGAAATAATGGTCAAGTAAGGGGGATAAGGGAATTCTAGAATGGGTTGTAGATGAGCAATATGATATTTTGTTTTCTTTTTTCTTTTTTCTTTTTTTTAGGCATTATTATGATCTCTTTATTTCCCCTTATATGATTCTTTTCTTAAGTGTGTGTGTGTTTGTTTTATTTTTATTTATTTATTTATTTATTTATTTTTTAATATATGAAATTTATTGTAAAAATTGGTTTCCATACAACACCCAATGCTCATCCCAAAAGATGCCCTCTTCAATACCCATCACCCACCCTCCCCTCCCTCCCACCCCCATCAGCCTAAGTTTGTTCTCATTTTTTAGGAGTCTCTTTTGCTTTGGCTCTCTCCCACTCTAACCTCTCTTTTTTTTTTTTTTTCCTTCCCCTCCCCCATGGCTTCCTGTTAAGTTTCTCAGGATCCACATAAGAGTGAAAACATATGGTATCTGTCTTTCTCTGTATGGCTTATTTCACTTAGCATCACACTCTCCAGTTCCATCCATGTTGCTACAAAGGGCCATAGTTCGTTCTTTCTCATTGCCACGTAGTACTCCATTGTGTATATAAACCACAATTTCTTTATCCATTCATCAGTTGATGGACATTTAGGCTCTTTCCATAATTTGGCTACTGTTGAGAGTGCTGCTATACACATTGGGGGGCAAGTGTCCCTATGCATCAGTACTCCTGTATCCCTTGGGTAAATTCCTAGCAGTGCTATTGCCGGGTCATAGGGTAGGTCTATTTTTAATTTTCTGAGGAACCTCCACACTGTTTTCCAGAGCGACTGAACCAGTTTGCATTCCCACCAACAGTGCAAGAGGGTTCCCGTTTCTCCACATCCTCTCCAGCATCTATAGTCTCCTGATTTGTTCATTTTAGCCACTCTGACTGGTGTGAGGTGATATCTGAGTGGGGTTTTGATTTGTATTTCCCTGATGAGGAGCGATGTTGAGCATCTTTTCATATGCCTGTTGGCCATCCAGATGTCTTCTTTAGAGAAGTGTCTATTCATGTTTTCTGCCCATTTCTTCACTGGATTATTTGTTTTTTGGGTGTGGAGTTTGGTGAGTTCTTTATAGATTTTGGATACTAGCCCTTTGTCTGATATATCATTTGCAAATATCTTTTCCCATTCCGTTGGTTGCCTTTTAGTTTTATTGATTGTTTCCTTTGCTGTGCAGAAGCTTTTTATCTTCATGAGGTCCCAATAGTTCATTTTTGCTTTGAATTCCCTTGCCTTTGGAGATGTGTCAAGTAAGAAATTGCTGCAGCTGAGGTCAGAGAGGTTTTTTCCTGCTTTCTTCTCTAGGGTTTTGATGGTTTCCTGTCTCACATTCAGGTCCTTTATCCATTTTGAGTTTATTTTTGCGAATGGTGTGAGAAAGTGGTCTGGTTTCAACCTTCTGCATGTTGCTGTCCAGTTCTCCCAGCACCATTTGTTAAAGAGACTGTCTTTTTTCCATTGGATGTTCTTTCCTGCTTTGTCAAAGTTAGTTGGCCATACGTTTGTGGGTCTAGTTCTGGGGTCTCTATTCTATTCCATTGGTCTATGTGTCTGTTTTTGTGCCAATACCATGCTGTCTTGATGATTACAGCTTTGTAGTAGAGGCTAAAGTCTAGGATTATGATGCCTCCTGCTTTGGTCTTCTTCTTCAAATATTACTTTGGCTATTTGGGCCTTTTGTGGTTCCATATGAATTTTAGGATTGCTTGTTCTAGTTTCGAGAAGAATGCCAGTGCAATTTTGATTGGGATTGCATTGAATGTGTAGATAGCTTTGGGTAGTATTGACATTTTGACAATATTTATTCTTCCAATCCATGAGCA
>NW_026057578.1:92286012-92340907 GCF_023721935.1 Panthera uncia
TTTATTCCTAGGTATTTTATGCTTCTTGGTGCAATTGTGAATGGGATCAGTTTCTTCATTTGTCTTTCTGTTGCTTCATTGTTAGTGTATAAGAATACAACTGATTTCTGCACATTGATTTTGTATCCTGCAACTTTGCTGAATTCATGTATCAGTTCTAGCAGACTTTTGGTGGAGTCTATCGGATTTTCCATGTATAATATCATGTCATCTGCAAAAAGCGAAAGCTTGACTTCATCTTTGCCAATTTGGATGCCTTTGATTTCCTTTTGTTGTCTAATTGCTGATGCTAGAACTTCCAGCACTATGTTAAACAACAGGGGTGAGAGTGGGCATCCCTGTCATGTTCCTGATCTCAGGGAAAAAGCTCTCAGTTTTTCCCCATTGAGGATGATGTTAACTGTGGGCTTTTCATAAATGGCTTTTATGATCTTTAAGTATGTTCCTTCTATCCCGACTTCCTCAAGGGTTTTTATTAAGAAACGTTGCTGAATTTTGTCAAATGCCTTTTCTGCATTGATTGACAGGATCATATGGTTCTCATCTTTTCTTTCATTAATGTGATGTATCACGTTGATTGATTTGCGAATGTTGAACCAGCCCTGCATCCCAGGAATGAATCCCACTTGATCATGGTGTATAATTCTTTTTATATGGTGTTGAATTCGATTTGCTAGTATCTTATTGAGAATTTTTGCATCCATATTCATCAGGGATATTGGCCTGTAGTTCTCTTTTTTTACTGGGTCTCTGTCTGGTTTAGGAATCAAAGTAATGCTGGCTTCATAGAATGAGTCTGGAAGTTTTCCTTCCCTTTCTATTTTTTGGAATAGCTTGAGAAGGATAGGTATCATCTCTGCTTTAAACATCTGGTAGAACTCCCCTGGGAAGCCATCTGGTCCTGGACTCTTATTCATTGGGAGATTTTTGATAACTGATTCAATTTCTTCGCTGGTTATGGGTCTGTTCAAGCTTTCTATTTCCTCCTGATTGAGTTTTGGAAGCGTGTGGGTGTTTAGGAATTTGTCCATTTCTTCCAGGTTTTCCAGTTTGTTGGCATATAGGTTTTCATAGTATTCCCTGATAATTGCTTATATTTCTCAGGGATTGGTTGTAACAATTCCATTTTTATTCATGATTTTATCTATTTGGGTCATCTCCCTTTTCTTTTTGAGAAGCCTGGCTAGAGGTTTATCAATTTTGTTTATTTTTTCAAAAAACCAACTCTTGGTTTCATTGATCTGCTCTACAGTGTTTTTAGATTCTATATTGTTTATTTCTGCTCTAATCTTTATTATTTCTCTTCTTCTGCTGTTTTAGGCTGTCTTTGCTATTCTGCTTCTATTTCCTTTAGGTGTGCTGTTAGATTTTGTATTTGGGATTTTTCTTGTTTCTTGAGATAGGCCTGGATTGCAATGTATTTTCCTCTCAGGACTGCCTTCGCTTCATCCCAAAGCATTTGGATTGTTGTCTTTTCATTTTCGTTTGTTTCCATATATTCTTAAATTTCTTCTCTAATTGCCTGGTTGACCCACTCATTCTTTAGTAGGGTGTTCTTTAACCTCCATGCTTTTGGAGGTTTTCCAGACTTTTTCCTGTGGTTGATTTCAAGCTTCATAGCATTGTGTTCTGAAAGTATGCATGGTATGATCTCAATTCTTGTTTACTTATGAAGGGCTGTTTTGTGACCCAGTATGTGATCTATCTTGGAGAAGGTCCCATGTGCACTTGAGAAGAAAGTATATTCTGTTGCCTTGGGATGCAGAGTTCTAAATATATCTGTCAAGTCCATCTGATCCAATGTATCATTCAGGGCCCTTGTTTCTTTATTGACCATGTGTCTAGATGGTCTATCCATTGCTGTGAGTGGGGTGTTAAAGTCCCCTGCAATTATCACATTCTTATCAATAAGGTTGCTTATGTTTGTGAGTAATTGTTTTATATATTTGGGGGCTCCCGTATTTGGTGCATAGACATTTATAATTGTTAGCTCTTCCTGATGGATAGACCCTGTAATTATTATATAATGCCCTTCTTCATCTCTTGTTACAGACTTTAATTTAAAGTCTAGTTTGTCTGATGTAAGTATGGCTACTCCAGCTGTCTTTTGACTTCCAGTAGCATGATAAATAGTTCTCCATTCCCTCACTCTCAATCTGACAGTGTCCTCAGGTCTAAAATGGGTCTCTTGTAGACAACAAATAGATGGGTCTTGTTTTTTTATCCATTCTGATACCCTATGTCTTTTGGTTGGCACATTTAGTCCATTTACATTCAGTGTTATTATAGAAAGAAATGAGTTAGAGTCATTGTGATGTTTGTAGGTTTCATGCTTCTAGTGGTGTCTCTGGTACTTTGTCTCACAGGATCCCCCTTAGGATCTCTTGTAGGGCTGGTTTAGTGTGATGAATTCCTTCAGTTTTTGTTTGGGAAGACCTTTATCTCTCCTTCTATTCTAAATGACAGACTTGCTGGATAAAGGATTCTTGGTTGTATATTTTTTCTTTTCATCACATATAAGATTTCCTGCCATTCCTTTCTGGCCTGCCAAGTTTCAGTAGAGAGATCGGTCACGAGTCTTATAGGTGTCCCTTTATATGTTAGAGCACGTTTATCCCTAGCTGCTTTCAGAATTTTCTCTTTATCCTTGTATTTTGCCAGTTTCACTATGATATATCATGCAGAAGATCGATTCAAGTTACGTTTGAAGGGAGTTCTCTGTGCCTCTTGGATTTCAATGTCTTTTTCCTTCCCCAGATCAGGGAAGTTCTCAGCTGTTATTTCTTCAAGTACACCTTCAGCAACTTTCCCTCTCTCTTCCTCCTCTGGAATTATGCGTAGATTATTTTTCTTTAGTGCATCACTTAGTTCTCTAATTTTCCCTTCATACTCCTGGGTTTTTTTTATCTTTTTCTCGACCTCCTCTTTTTCCATAATTTTATCTTCTAGTTCACCTATTCTCTCCTCTGCCTCTTCAATCCGAGCTGTGGTTGTCTCCATTTTATTTTGCAGCTCATTTATAGCATTTTTTAGCTCCTCCTGGCTGTTCCTTAGTCCCTTGATCTCTGTAGCAATAGATTCTCTGCTGTCCTCTATACTGTTTTCAAGCCCAGCGATTAATTTTATGACTATTATTTTAAATTCTTTCTGTTATATAGTTTAAATCGTTTTTGATCAGTTCGTTTACTGTCGTTATTTCCTGGAGATTCTTTTGAGGGGAATTCTTCCATTTCATCATTTTGGATAGTCCCTGGAGTGGTGCAGAACTGCGGGGCACATCCCCTGTGCTGTCTTGAATAACTTGCGTTGGTGGGCGGGGCCGCAGTCAGAACTGATGTCTGCCCCCAGCCCACGCTGGGGCCACAGTCTGACTGGTGTGTGCCTTCTCGTTCCCTCTCTTAGGGGTGGGATTCACTGTGGGGTGGCTGGCCCGTCTGGGCTACTTGCACACTGCCAGGCTTGTGGTGCTGGGGATCTGGCGTATTAGCTGGGGTGGATCAGCAAGGTACACAGGGGCAGGAGGGGCAGGCTCAGTTCGCTTTTCCTTCGGTGATCTGCTCTGGGAGGGATCTTGCGGCATCGGGAGGGAGTCAGACCTGTCACCGGAAGGATGGATCCAGAAGGATGGATCCGCAGAAGCACAGCGTTGGGTGTTTGCACGGTGCAAGCAAGTTCCCTGGCAGGAACTGGTTCCCTTTGGGATTTTGGCTGGGGGATGAGCGAGGGAGATGGCGCTGGCGAGCACCTTTGTTCCCCACCAAGCTGAGCTCTGTCATTCAGGGCTCAACAACTCTCCCTCCCGTTGTCCTCCACCCTCCCACTCTCTGAGCAGAGCTGTTAGTTTATAACCTTCCAGATGTTAAGTCCCACTTGGTGTCCGAACACACTCTGTCTGGCCCCTCTGCTTTTGCAAGCCAGACCCGGGGACTCTGCTTTGCCAGCGGGCTGCCCCTCCGCCCGGCTCCCTCCCTCCAGACCGCGTAGCGCACACCAACTCGCTGCCCTTCCTACCCTCTTGGTGGGCCTCTCATCTACACTTGGCTCCAGAGAATCCATTCTGCTAGTCTTCTGGTGGTTTTCTCGTTATTTAGGCAGGTGTAGGTGGAATCTAAGTGATCAGCAGGACGCGCGGTGAGCCCAGCGTCCTCCTATGCCGCCATCTTCCTCTGTTTCTTATTTTTTTCTAAGAGAGAGAGAATGCATGCACAAGTGAGGGAGAGGCAGAGGGAGAGGGGCAGGGAGAGGGAGAGGGAGAGACTGAGACAGAGACAGAGAGAGAGAGAATCCCAAGCAGGTTTCATGCCCAGCACGGAGCCGAACGAAGGGCTCATTCTCACAGTTCCTGAGATCCTGACCTGAGTTGGAAACCAAGAGTCAGATGCTTAATCAAGAGCTACCCAGGCTCCTTGAAGAGCAATATAACAAATGTCCATTATAACCTTGGGACCAGCTGTAAGAGCAGCAGCAGGAATTTAGCTTGTCCCAGTAATCATATATATTAATCATATATATATGGAGAGAGAGAGAGAAAGACATGATCATATATATAAATATCTTATATATTCATATTAATCATGTATTTAAATCATATAGTAATAATAATAATAATCAGAAAACTACCTTGAAGAGTCAGGAACAAGACAGAATAAAGTTATTGAGGAGCATGAACAGTGCAAGAAGTCTGTGCCTCAATATTCCTGGCAGTCTCTTCACTTGATCTTCTCTACTTATCCCTAATCTTGGCCTAATTTGGCACGTTGACTTCATTTTTTTTTCCTGTTGAAAAGAGACTATTTTCACATTATGGAAATAGGTTCTGACTTTGCAATTGTCAGAAAATAGAGAGGGAGAGGGAGAGAGAAAGAGAAAATGAACTTCTTGTTTCTGGTGTCTGTAAAGATAGACAGCTAAAAAGTCCAAGGCCTTAATGGGCCAACTCCTTGGAACAATGACTTTTGCCAGACATGAAATACAGTTACTCACATCAGAAATGGGCATCCAACTTAACAAGATAAGTTTGAACCCCATTGTGTGGGGCATGTTCCTCACTTCCTTATATGAAGAATGGAAGCATATCAAGCCACCTCAGAGATACCACATCTTAACCCTGGCACAACGCATGCAGTATGTTAGAAATGCCTGCTGTGCTGCTGAGGACAAAAAGACAATGTTTTTTAGAGTTCTTCAGCCTTATGTGGCATAAAGGGATCTGCAACTTCCTGGATACTTCCAAGGAAGAGACCAGTTGAGAACTCAGCAACTGACAAGTATGCAGTTATACTACAGCAAAGGCTATAAAACATTGACAGCCTAAACTAGGAGCTCAGTGGAGGCTATTATGGCTGAGAGGTGGCATTTGTCATAACCTGGCAGAAGTGGACCTAAGTCTGCAAGGAAGGACTTCTGAACCTAACCAAATCAAAGAAAGCAACATCATGTTCATTCACTGCAGATTTCAGCCTTAGTCATCAGTAATGCTCCCAGTGACCAGGTGAGAAGGGACAGGACTGCAGTGTCTTTACCTCCTAGTAAAATTCTTTTTTAAAAAAATGTTTATTTATTTATGAGAGAGAGAGAGAGAGAGAGAGAGAGGCAGAGAGAGGGAGACATAGAATCTGAAGCAGGCTCAAGGCCTTGAGCTGTCAGCACAGAGCCTGACATGGGGCTTGAACCCATGAACTAGGAGATCATGACTCCAGCTAAAGTCAGATGCTTAACCGACTGAGCCACCCAAGTGCCCCAACTCCTAGTAAAATTCTAATGTGTGTCATTTCCTATGTATGTTCTACCATTTAATTCTACTGTGCCTCATTTATGCTTTGCTCTTTACCCAAAGATTTTCCAAGGGTGGTCCTTAGGCCATCTGTAGCAGTGTCACCTAGGGTAACTACTAAAAAGCAGACCCCCAGGCTCCCTCCACAACCCTACAAAATTAGAATTTCTGATGGTATAGCCTTGGAATCTGTACTTTTGAAAACAAGATGCTCAGCATCTGTGAATGGTAAATATATTCTAGTAAGGAATAAATTGCTCTTTCAGTTATTTTGGCAGTTAGACTTTTCAAAATTATGAAAGGATGATAGTGGAGCCATGAGGGGGATGGTCTGTATATGGGTTATGGGACCATATGTAGATCCTGAAACTGGTGGTCCCAGGAGGTGGCTTATTCCTGCAGTGAACACAAGCCACAGCAAAAGAGCTTTTCTGACATAATAGATAAATAACAAAGAAAATTCCTGGAGAGACTGATAGAGAGAGAGAGCTATTTACTGGCCATAGCACAGGGAGAGAAGAGGGGAAATCAAAGTGGAGAGGAAATAACGATTTATTCCTTATAAAGTGGATAATATGATTAGCTTTTCAGTTTGTGTGTGTGGAGAGGCAGCAGCTGGAGATAGCTTTTGATCTCAGGCAGTCTGACTAGAGAATATTCACAACAGTGGGTGGAGGCAGCTCTCAGATCTCCGCCCTGGGCAAGGAGGCTGTCTCTTTGAAGTGCACCCCTCTCTACCTTTCCTGCTGATAGACAGTGAAGAAGGAGACTATGTCCCCAGGGCAAATTGGGCAGCCTTGAAGTTTCCTCTGTCTCAGGAAGTTAACAGAGATGACTCTGTGCACAGTTGCACAGTAGTTCAGGCTGCGTTTCAGTGTCTTTCCATCACTCCTTGGCTCCGTCTCCATCCTAGGCAAATAGCAAGTGTGCTTTTCTGCTCCTCCTAATGACAGAAGACTTGTCTATGGAGCCCTCATCAGCTCATATTTTATTCTGTGCTATAACTTTCCTTTTCGTCCATCAAAACTGGCCTGAACCCATTGTGTCAGGGCCTTGTTATAAAATGAATTCATACTGAACTCTAATGACTTATGGTAATAATACCTAACATGCACTAGGTTCTAGTTTATAGACTTTAGTAACTTTTCTGATATTTAAACTCTTTTTTTTTAATTTTTTTTAACGTTTATTTATTTTTGAGACAGAGAGAGACAGAGCATGAATGGGGGAGGGGCAGAGAGAGAGGGAGACACAGAATCTGAAGCAGGTTCCAGGCTCTGAGCCATCAGCCCAGAGCCCGACGCGGGGCTGGAACTCACGGACCGTGAGATCGTGACCTGAGTTGAAGTCGGACACTTAACCGACTGAGCCACCCAGGCGTCCCACTTTTCTGATATTTAAACTAATCTTAGTACAGGATTGGCATTCTTAGTTGCTCAAATCACTTAATGGAAGCAATTTACTACTCTGCTAAGGATAAGGCTTATTTCACTGCTGAAAGAGAATTATATGGTAATTCTCTGAAAATGCCAGCCTTGCTTTTCCTGAGATCAAAACATTACGCAGAGAAATTCAAAACAATCTAAATCAATGAAAAAATATACCATGTTCATGGATTTAAAAAATATTGTTAAATTACCTATTTTTCTAAATTCATCTATGGATTCAATGAAATCCCAACCAAAATCTTAGCAAGATTTTTCGAAGGTATTGGTAATCTTATTCTAAAATTTATATAGAAATGCAGATGATGGGCAATAACTAAAACAAACTTGACAAAGTAAGTTGAAAACAGTTATTACCTAATTTCAAGGTATATTATTAAAGCTACATTAATAAAGACATCGTAGTGTTGGTATAAAGATAATAAAAAAAAAGACAAGCACATAGATCAATGAATAGAATAGAATCAGAAAGTGTGTGTATTTGTATGTGTGGGTGTGTGTATACACCATCAATTGATTTTCAACCAAACTACCAAGTAAATTCAATAGGAAAGTAGAGTTAACAAATAGTGCTGGAACAACTGGATATCAGTGAGGGAAAAAACAAACAAACCTTCAATTCCTCCCCTACCTTAGGGAAACATATTCACAATACCATATCTGACAAAGGGCTTGTATCCAGAATATACAAAGAACACTTACAATTCAACAACCCAATAGAAACAGACGAAAGGAAATAATGAATCTTTACTTAAACCTCATTCCTTATACAAAAATTAAGTTAAAATGGATCACAGACTTAAATGTAAAATGTAAAACTATAAAACTTAAGAAATAACAAAAGAAAACCTCTGAGACTTAGAACTAGGCAAGGAGTTCTTGATACCAAAAGCATAATCCACAGGAGAAAAAATTATGTTAGACCTCCTAAAAAAAGTTATAGAATACCTGTTTTAGTTCCTTTTGGTTTAGTTACTATTAAGGCTCAGTAAGTTTATTAGACATTGTAAAGCTTCTCTTTGAATTGCCTAATTTTTGCCCATTTTCCCATTAATGTTCATTTCATTCTTTTTTTTAATGTTTATTTCTTTATTCTGAGAGAGAGAGCAAGTGAGCAAGAGAGGTGCAGAGAGAGGGAGAGAGAGAAAATCCTAAGCAGGCTCTATGCTGTCAGTGCAGAGCCTGATGCAGGACTCAAACCCATGAACTGTGAGATCATGACCTAAGCCGAAACCAAGAGTTGGATGCTTAACTGATTGAGCCACCCAAGCACCCCTGTTCATTTTATTCTTAATGATATGTAACAGCTTTTTATATATTAAGGATACCGATATTAGTCTATCATATATACTGCAGTATTTTTATAATTAAAATTTAAATTATCTTCTTTTTTTTAAGGAAGAAGCAGAAGATATAAGTTTAATCAAACTAAATTATCTTCTAATATTTTGTTGATGTTTTTGTAACATGGAATTTTGTATATTTTGTCAAAAGTATTGACTCTTTTTTTAATGCTTTCTAAGTGGAAAGTCCTTCCTTCCATATCTAAAGATATATGATTTTTTGTCAATATTAATTTCTCATAGTTTAATTTTTTACATATAAGTATTTCATTTATCTTTTTTTTTAATTTATAGTTTTTACAAATGTATGACCTAAATAATAGCTCATAGACTCACAAGCATATATAAGTTCCTCATATGACTTCCCCAACAGCATTTGTGATTGACAGTCTTTTCAGCCTCCCAAGGCCTCCCCTTTGTGTACCCCTTAGGTAAGACCTCTGTGGAATTGAACAAAACCACACTTCTTTTGGTTTGAATTGACAAATATGGCTTTATCCCAGGAAGCCAAAAGCACTCCACCCATTGACCCTAACAAAAGCATGTGATTTAGGTCCTATCTTTCTTTCTCTGCCTGCACTCTGCCATGAATTCCCCACGTGGCCCCTGGAGGTGTGCCATATACTCATTCCAGTATCTATATATCTGTAAGTAGTAAACTTGTCTATTTCTCTTTGTCGTGTGCTTTTTTGTTTTGTTTTCTAATTTTTTTTAAACATTTATTCATTTTTGAGAGTCAGAGAGACAGAGCGTGAGTGGGAGAGGGGCAGAGAGAGAGGCAGACACAGAATCTGAAGCAGGCTCCAGGCTCTGAGCTGTCAGCACAGAGCCGGATGCGGGGCTCAAACTCACAGACTGCAAGATCATGACCTGAGCTGAAGTTGGTTGTGTAACTGACTGAGTCACCCAGGCGCCCTGTTTTGTTTTGTTTTTTGAACTGCAGCTTGCCATCTGGTATCCTGGTTCCACTTAATAGATGTTAATTTAACAAGTCATAACAACCCTTGACTCTGTTTCTGAACTATACTCTGTTTCAGTGAATCATCTATTTCTAAACTCACACTGGGGTATATTTCTCTATTTATTTGATTTCTTTCTTTCTTTCTTTCTTTCTTTCTTTCTTTCGAGAGTGAGTGAGCAGGGAAGAGGGGCAGAGGGAGAGAGAGAATCTCAACCAGGCTCCATGCTCAGCGCAGAGGCTGACACAGGGCTCAGTCTCATGACCCTGAGATCATGGCCTTAGCTGAAATAAAGAGTTGGACCCTCAACCAACTGAACCACCCAGGCACCCCTACTTAATCCTTTTTTATGTCTCTCAGTAAAGTCTCCTGGCTTAACAGTCACCTCCTATGGTAACAGGTTTTCAGTAGTCTGCTCCAAGTTTCTTCCAATATTTCCAGGAGCCCTAAGTAGATGTCACACATGTAACCCAATCACCTAGTGCAGGCTGCCCTGTTTTTCCTGATCTTTTTCCATCTCCCGTGTGTTAAGATCCCTTCTCTGCAAACTGTCTTGGAAAAGCTTCAAAGCTGCTTTGAATGCTACTTACTATGAATGCTGCTTATTATGAATCATTGAGGGTGGAGTTTCTGAATGCTCCCATATGAGATGTCAGGATGGTTGGGTTCTATAACACAAGTCAGCATGGCTTTAACGTTATCCCTTTGACTCTGTCATTTTGGTGGGCTTTCAAACTGCCAATATCTGCATTCCTAGAACTATCTATAATTGGCTGGAAGCACTAGACAAATTGACATCCTCAAGAACAGCTCCACTCCCTACCAATGACTGATGGGAGCTGGTGTATAAATATCCCAGCTTCCTTGTTTCTTGTGTGGGATAAGGTTTTCCAGTTTCCCTTGTGGGAGTCAGCACCCATAACAGAGCTGTATAGCCAGGTTAACAATTCATCCCTCATTGGATGGTTTTGCTTTCTTCAGTTTTTCACTCCACTGCTGGCACTTCCTAAATCCCCTAAATAAACACCTTTTCTTAGGGTCTGTTTCTGGAGGAACCCAAACTAATGTAGACTCCCTCAGAATTTGAGGAAAGGATTTCCTTCAGGGAAGATAATTTTTGTAGGGAAATTTTTCTAAAGTTATTATTTTGTCTGATATTATTATTCTAATAATTTATTCTTATTAATAGAATAATTCTAATAATATCTAAGAATATCTAAGAATAATTCTAATAATGTCTAATAATATCTAAGAACATCTAAGAATATCTAATAATTCTAATAATTTTAATATTATTCTAATATTATTCTTAAAAGGCAGCTATATACTTTATAATATTTGGACTATATCAGTGTGTTACATATTGCCTAGTATGTGCTCATTCATCAATCTGAGAGCATATAAAAATTAAATTTTATTTACTCAACAAATATTTATTGAGCTCATGTGGTGTGTCAGACATTGTTCTAGAGGATCCAGCAGTGAACAAATTGGATAAAAATCCCTGCTTTCAGGGAATTTATATTTGAAGCATGGGGGCAGACAACAAAAAAGTTAATAAGGAAAATAAGCAATATGTTAGATAGCAAGCAATGCCAAAGAGGAATAGGCAGAGAAGTGGGATGGGAAGCATCAGAGGGGGAGCCAGGTCACAGTTTAGAAAGGGTGAAGCAGGAGGTTAGATAAAATAAAGACCTAAAAAAGTGAACAAGTGAACTACTCAAGATATCTGGAAAGAGTTCTCTAGGAAGAGAGAACAAAATGTACACATACGTTGATGTGAGAATGTGCGGGCTTACAAATACAGATACATTGAAGAAGTAAATGCAGAGCAGATCAAGGAGCACAGTCTAAGCCCTTGAAAGGACTCCTGTTTCACACTGTTTATTTTGTTAATTATTTTATTCAAGAAAGTCCTCTGCATCCTTGCTTTTGTATTTACTTGTGTGTTTATTTCAATGCCTTAATTTGCTGGAGCTATCCAAGGTTGAAAGAATTGTGCTAAAATATCCAATATTATCATTCGGTGAGTTTTCTTATTTTTCTAACAGTTTTTGCTTTATACATTTCAATGCTATTTTATTGGGTACATTACATTGGGTAAAGTGGGGGTGCTTGGGTGGCTTAGCCAGTTAAGCATCCAACTTTGGCTCTGGTCATTATCTCACGGTTCATGAGTTCGAGCCCCATGTCAGGCTCTGTGTTAACAACTCAGAGCCTGGAGCCTGCTTCAGATTCTGTCTCTCCCTCTCTGTCTGCCCCTACCTGCTCACACTTCATTGCTCTCCCTCTCTCTAAAATAAATAATAAAAAAAGTTTAAAAATTAGAAAAAGTAAAGTGACTCTTATGCATTTATTGTAAATTATACCCATATAATGGGTATAATAATACAAGGTAAACTTTTGTCCAATGTAATATTTTTCTTTTATTTTTAAGCATTTTATTTTTTGGGTATATTTCATGTAAAGTGAAATGCACATATCTTAAATATGTTCAATATAATTTGAAAATCGTATACACTGTTATAACCACCCCCAAAACAGGTTATAGAGAAACATAATCACCACATAAGGTCTCCTTTTGACAGTTTCCAATCAGTACTACTCACCTACCCAAAGACCGCCACCTTACTGTAGGCTGGTTATTATAAATGAGTAAAATCGTACAGTATTTGCTCTTGTTTGAGTTCCTTTGATCCACATATTGATTTTTTTTTTTTTGCCTTGCAATCTATACTTAATTTTTTCCAGGTTTTCTATCTTAGTTCCAGTTCATTAACATACAGTGTTATATTAGTTTCAGGTGTACGATATAATGATTCAACACTTCCGTACATCACCCAGTGCTCATCAGGACAAGTGCCCTCCTTAATCCCCATCACCAGTTTTTGTCCTCCCCTCCCCCACCCTCCTCTCTGGCAACCATCAGTTTATTCTCTATAGTTGAGAGTCTGTCTCTTGGTTTGTCTCCCTCTTTCTCCTTTTTCCCTTTGCTCATTTGTTTTGTTTCTTAAATTCCACATGTGAGTGAAATCATATGGTATTTGATTATTTCCCTTAACATTATACTCTCTAGTTCTATCCATGTCACTGAAAATGGCAAAATTTCATTCTTTTTTTATGGATGAATAATATTCCATTGTGTATATATAGTCACTGTATGTATTTTGTCCAATGTAAATTTTTTGGTGAGTTCTATTTAGTCTGATACCAATATTGCTACCCTTGCCTTCTTTTGTTTGCATTTGATTTACCTGAGTATCTACACTCATTCTTAATCTTTTGTTTATCTGTTTTGTGTTACTATTATATATTGATAAATTTTACTAATTTTTCTTTGTCTTTTGGTGGTTTTCTGAGGATTTCTTTGTCCTATTTTTCTCTTAGTTTGGAATATATGTATCTTTTCTTCTTGCACTCATGATTACTTTGATTAAAATAAAAAATATCATAGCCCACTTGTATTTCCCTATTAAGAGAAGGGAATAGCATGTATGTAGGATGAGAATTTTTGCCTGTTTTTACTTTTATTATTGTCATCATCATGAGCCATATTCACATATTTACCCTCTGAGCCTGCACATTCAAACACTTGCACATGTGCAAACATACACACAGATACACACACACTTTGTATTTGCCATTTTACATGGCTAGAATTGCACCTATCCACACTGGTTTTTTGTTTTGTTTTGTTTTTGTTTTTGTTTGCATTGTTGAGAGTGGGTCTTTGGGTCTCAGACCAGAAAATCATGAAGGAACTTTCTCCTCAAAAGGCAAAGTATAGGGTCATTTTGTCTCCCAAATACTCAGTTCTCTGGATGACTTTAGACTGAATATACTCTTCCACATCTGCTTGCAACAAGATTGTAACAGCAGCAGCAGCAGCCCAGAGAGATGTCAGATAGCTTAAAGGAAATTGTATGCAGTGGAATATTCCTTTTTTATTAAAAGCTGTTTATCATTCTTATCTTGTTGAGTATGTGGCTTGCCTTTTTAAATCTACACTATTGACTGGATCTCTGTCTGATTGTGTTTGCTTATTAAAAGCCCACCACCAATGCCAGCTATGGTGAGCCCAACACCAAAGGACAGAGTCCTTTGCGGCAATTGTGTGAGGAGGTCAGAACATAGGCTGAGGCAGGCAGGACAACAATTCAGCCTGAAGTATCTGGGAGCCTGGGAATCCCCTCACTAGTGGCTTTCTCAGGGAGATAGGAAGTTCCTACCTTTTCCTTCACTAAGCTCTATGCCTAATTATACTATTTAATCTTTATAAGAGCCTTATGATAGAGATATTGTTATCATCCCCATTTTACACATAAGATACTGAGCCTCAGAGGTGACCAATTCAAGTCAGCTTTGGCAGATTTAGGGTTCAAACCTGTGCATGTCTGGCCGCCATAACTTCTACTTTCTCTAATGATGTTTTTAAGAGCCATGGGAGAAAATAGTAGATTGGGACCATCACCATTAAGTAATTACAGAAAAGTGTTTTTGAACTTACATGGACTCTTTTATTTACCCACATCTGTACATCAGCCATTTGAAAAAAGAAGTCCCCTGGATTTGGAATCCGAATACCTAGCTTTTGTGACTTGTAAGCTGTGTAATTTTGACCAAGTTACCAAGACTTCCATTTTCTTTGTCTGTGAAATGAAAAGTTTGGCCCAGTCAGTAATTTTCAAACTATACTCTGAAGCCCTCTAGAGGTGGGAGGTGTGGGTGAGGGATGGCTGTGAAGGCCTGCTCTGGGGTCTTGCTGCTTGTTGATTTGTTAAAACCTCTCTATATAAGATTTCATTTGAAAACACATGCTTCCCTCCTATAGAGTACTTGGGAGTGGGTGGGTGGGTGAAGGACTCTGTAAGAGAAAGTATTCTTGCTGTTGTAGAACCAAGGCCTCACCATCTCTAGCTCTCATTCTACTGCCTCGCCCTGGGTGCAAGACAGCTAACATAGATGGGGAAATGAGCCAAATAGAGGGAAAGTTTGTAAGAACTGGCAGAGTGAGGGATAAAATGAGTCCTAAGCAGCAGCCCCAGGGACAGTGCTGGCAATCAGCAATCAAGTCCAAACGGATAAGGAAAACACAACTTAGTTCTTCTCTGTATTAATGGGGAGAGATTGGGAAGGAAGCAACGGGCAAGGATACTATTCTAGAAGTAGAAAGGATTATATGGCCAACAAAAGCATATTTTCAGGCCAGCCATAAAGAGAGGGCCTATGTGTGCCTCACAATACAAGAATGATATGCCCAAATCCAAGATGGGAAAAAGAAAAAGTAGTTGTCCTAAACGTGTGAAATGCATTTTGTTAGCTATGTATATTGAAAAAACTTAAGTCCTGGTTATACTTGTTTGGTGAAACTGTTAAATCATAATTTTCTGCTTAGAAAATAAACACAAAGGAAGAGTCCCAGCTCCCTCTAGTAGGAGACTCCCCCTACCTCCAGTGTAGTTATCTGCATTAAACTTACATTTCCCCATCCTATGCCAATGAGGAAGAGTGTCAGGGACTGTCTAGATTGTTCAGGTTGAAGCCATCAGACAGTATGTCAGAGAATAGCAGGAACAAGGCCATGTCTTCTGTTGTGGCTAAAGGATAGACCAGCTCAGGTGGAGTAGAAATGTACCCAGAAGAGAACAGAGAAATGCAGGCACCTAGAAGATCCACACAATAAATAATATAAAAACTACTTGACTGAGAGACCTCAGAAGAAAGGAGAAAGGCTTACACTGTAGAACCTTTAAGAACACATTTTTTTTTCCTGCTTCTTGAACAATGGTTCACATTTCCATTTTGCACTGGGCCTCACAACTTATATAGCCAACTCTGCTTGCAATGTGTGGGATTTATGGGAAGAATAAAATATGATCCTTCCTTTTGGGGGAATCCTGTTTCTTTTCATTTCTTAAGCACTCTCCTGTGAGCCCACTTTCCCAGAATGTTTTCTTGAATGACAATGAAATTTATGTTCATTTGTTAGGACATAGAACTCTCAAGGTTAATTCTCACCTTTTGCTCTTCTCCATCTCTGAAATGCTAAGGAACTGGTGGTGATATTTTGCATTCTCATTTCCATGCCTTTGTGTTCCAAAATAGCCTTTTGAAATTGTGGTCTGTAGGACTTGGAAGGTCACCTCTTCCAAAGCTTTTCTTCCCTCCTGCCATTTATTTTACTAAGGGACAAAAATTTTCACTATCACTTGTTTTAAGGAGGGTGAAAGAATGGCATGTCTTTTCTTTCTCATACCCATAATTATCTGCCTCTTCTGGTAAGACATGTACCAATCCTAACAAATAGCTTCTTGAATCCTACCTGGGACTCTATTTTCATCCTTGTGGTGTGGAAGCCAAAAAGCCTGTATTGGGAAGCTCTTTAACAGTTAATCTGTTAACTGGAACGTGTATGAAAACACAGCATGTCTACACTACTGCACAGTCTTGACTGCCTCTGCCAAAACAACTGGCCATTTCTACAGGCAGAAAACAAATGAAATATACAGTGCAGTCAAGCCAGTTATTTTAGGGTCTGATGAAAAAAATCACTGCACCAGTGGAATCTGGTCTCACCACTAGACCAGTGACAAAACAGTTAACTTCCCTGGGTTTAAAACTGGGAAAATAAAGATTATAATGTCAGTGGTTTGAATGTTATGGTGGGCTTTTTACTGTTTGCATTTGCCCAGCATCCATCCCCTGTGCTTCACTTTTCCTTGAAAGAAGTATAGCTCTCAGAATTCCTTAGGACACATTTACTCTTTTTTTGTGCTCTATCACATGCCATTTTGGCAACTTTTTCTAGAGGACTGCCGTTGGTCTGTTTGGTCTACTAGCATACTTTGCCTTACATGCCCAGAAAGAGGAGAGTGCCTGGCGATTTACAATCTTCCCTCTCCAAAACAAGCCTATAACCAGTGATAGTGGGTGCTGGACTATGAAATCCTGTTGAGATGACTCTGAGACTCTGCTTACACCTTGAAGCTCTCCTTGCAGGATCAGACTAACGTGATCTTGGATATAATTTTCCAGGGATCCCACTCCTGGTTGACTTCCTCCTTGTTCTCCCTTCCCACATCCTTATAAGTTTTTCCCAGAAGCATTTCACACGTCATTTGCAGATAAATCCTCATCTCAGAGAATGCTTCTGGAGAATCTAAATGAAGAGAAGTACCATCCCTCCATGATTGTAAGAAGTCTTGGTGGAACTATCAGTCAGGTATGGAATTCCACAGACCAAGAGTGGCATGTGACCCAAAGCACCAACCAGACCCTCTCAAGTGGGAATTTACATTTCCCTCAGATGACTCAGGTGGAGAAGCTGGTTTCCATGGTGATACTCTAAAGATACCAGCCAATCATTTCTACTTCCATATCTACCACAACAGTGATTGTTGGTCTTCCACAGGCTTCATTTCCCCAACTGTCTTCATTTCTGTGAGCTAGCCTATATACTTAGAATAAATTATGTTTTTCCATTGCATTACTGAGAATTGCTTGTGATTAAATAACCCTAACTGACACAGAAATCAAATAAAATAACAAAGAACTGCTTTGTCAACTGTGAGCACTCCTCTGAAGTTATCTGTTATTATTGCAAAAACAGTCCCACTTAGTGCTATTTTGCTGTTCACTATATTGCTTATTTGACATTACCCAAAGAAAACACCTATATTTGCCTTTTAGAGCTTTTACTTGTGCATTTCACAGTTTCAGCAGTTGACAAGAAAACTTTCTGAAACTACCAGACAACAATGCACACGTGGTCAGAATTTTTATTTATTGATGACAGTATTAACATCTTCCATGAACAGAATAAGGTGATTCCAGACATCTGTGCTTTATATTTGTTAATTTATCAGTTTTTGGCATAGTTGCCAGGAGCACATTGGCTGTAACAGAAGAGATGACTGATATAATTCCTTAGGTATATATCCAGAAAATCACAATTAGCTGGTTTCTAAATCTTTCATTAATATTTCTAATAATCCAGTGCAACTACTGGTTTTGCAAATAACTCATTTATAGTAGGTATCTGTCAATAAAAATATTCATAATAACAGCTTTTATCTTTTATAAGTGCTTTGTAGTTTATTGTCCAGTGTTTAGGACATTACAGGACATTTTTATGAGATATTTCTGCATAATAAACAACCCCAAAGCTTAGTGCTTTAAACTCAAATGTATTAATATCACTCATGGTTCTGCGGGTTCACTGGACTTGTTTGGTATTCCTCACTTGGAGTCTCTCATGCGATTGGAGTCAGATGTTTGTTGTAGGGTTCTGTCTTAGTCAGCTCAGGTTGCTGTAACAATATACCATAAACTGGGTGGTTTAAACAACAGACATTTATTTATTACAGTTCTGGAGGTTAAAACATCCAAGATCAAGATGCTGGCAGACTTGGATCTTGTGAAGGCCCTCCTCCTGGCTTGTAAATGACTGCCTTCAAGCTGGGTGCTCACCTGGACTTTTCTTGGTGCAGAGATCTCTTTCTCTTCCTCTTCATATAAGGGTGCTAAACCCATCACCAGGACCCCACCCTTAATATAACAAATTTAACCAATCTAAACGTAATTATCTTCAAGAGATCATACTTCCAAATAATATCACATTGCCATTTAGGGCTTCAACATATGAATTTTAGGAGGTCACAAACATTCAGTCTATGACATGTTCCATGTGCTAATATTCCAAAGAAGAGAAGGTAGAAGCTTCTGGTTTCTTAGACCTGAGCCAGGAAATTAGGCCCACCAGGAAATTAGGCCCAGTGGTATGTCCACTGTATTCTGTTTGTTAGAACAATCACAGGGTCTTCCCAGATTTGAAATGTGAAGACATAGATCTCATCTCTTAATGGGAGGAGTGTCAAACACTTCGTGGTTTTCTTTAATTAGCCGCATCATCCTAAACTCTATCCCTGGCATTTAGAGTTAGTCATTACTTTCACAAGGATATGAAAAAGCTAATCATGAATTGAAAAATTTCCCAAAATTGAAACAGAAAAAAGAGAATAATCCATTTATTTGGAAATCATATATATTTTTTCTGCTGTAGGCATTATGTCTTTTGTCCTGACTTCTCAAGAAACCAGTTGATGACTTTATTTTTTTTTAATGTTTGTTTATTTTTGAGAGAGAGAGAGAGAGAGACATAGCATGAGCAAGGGAGGGGCAGAGAGAGAAGGAGACACAGAATCCAAACCAGGCTCCAGGCTCTGAGCTGTCAGCACAGAGCCTGACGCGGGGCTCGAACTCATGAGCTGTGAGATCATGACCTGAGCAGAAGTCAGATGCTCAACTGATTGAGCCACCCAGGCACCCCGATGACTTTATTTTTTATTTTATAGTAGTATTTCAAGATGTGGTCTAAAAACTACATGGTTTAAGCCTGATGTATTGAAACCTGGTTTTCTTGTGTATGTCAGAAATATGGGTCAAATTGGATTTTCCTAGAATGGCATCTTATATCTGAAAATTAGAGGGAATATAGTTTCTTCCAAACTGGGTCTCTGCCTCTCAGTGTTTTGTTATTATTGTCTGTGCAATTCAAGAGTGTGGACAATAGATTCCACCACCTCAGCCTCACAAAGCTGAGTTGGAAAGGATGATTTCTGAAAAAGCCAGTGAAAGCAAGGATGTTATTTTTCTTTCCTGTTATTTGGAGGTTGTTTTATTTTGTCTTGTTTGTGTGAGCTGTTAGCAGAATTTCCATAAGGTAAATATAGATTTAATGATGAAGATGAAAAAGATGTGGGTGTTTGTTATTAAGAATGATAATTATATTCTTTGTCTAGTTTCCTATAGGTAAATGTGACAATTGGTGGGCTAATGAATTGGGTTGGTTAGTATTCAGCCCTATAACAACCAAAGTTGTCTAATTTATTAGTGTTTGTATTTGCTGAGGCAATCATCATAGCATTAAATGCAACGCATCAGTTAAGAGTGGGGGCTCTAGGGGTGCCTATGTGGCTCAGTCGGTTAAGTGTCTGACTTCAGCTCAGGTCATGATCTCACAGTTTGTGAGTTCAAGCCCCACATCAGGTTGTCTACTATCAGCACAGAGTCTGCTTCAGATCCTCTGTCTTCCTCTCTCTCTGCCCCTCCCCCTCCTCTCTTAAAAGTAAATAAACATTAAAAGAAAAAAAAAGAGTGGGGGCTCAGACTGTTTAAATTCTGATTTTATTGCTTACCAGCTATGAAAATTTGGGCAAGTTATTCAGCTTCTTTGTGCCTCTATTTCCAATTCTGTGAAGTGGGGATATTCTATCATATATAGAAATACATTCTATATCTATGTCAGAGGATTATAAAGATTAAATAAGATGCTACATGTAAGATGCTCAGAGAAGTGTAGAACTCAGTATAATTGGCTGCTATTCAAGATGGTGGTTTTTGGGTCCCATGGCTTCAGACTTCACATAACTTTTTCCATAAATTGATGACTAACTTCCATCAGAGGCTAAACTTTGACCGACTACAAACTGATCCCTTTCAGGGGCCTAACCACTACTTAAAAATATGACTTTACAGGGAAACTAGATGAGAACATAAGGACAGACCAGAGAGTTTATTTTCATGTAAGAGGCCCAGCTCAGTGGAATCTCCCAAAGACTAAGAGTGGGGGGTATCCTTTCAACACTTGAGCCTAGCTTAGTCATAGATTTGGCTTTGGGAAGACCCAGCTGTCTGTAACCATATACAGTAAAATCTATCAAAAGTTCTATTCTCCACTAAGTAGAATAATTTTTGAGACCAGACAGGGTTTAGTGTCTATCATAGATTCAGAATCTGAAGGAGTTACTGATCTCTCTTTATCAACCAGCCACTTTTGTTTGGTTTTAATTTCCCTTGATTTTTCTTGTGTTGAAAATGTCAACATGAATAGCACAGTCAGTCATCTCACCTCCCTTCCTAATTTTAATTCCAAGTCAGGGGCATGATAGATGAAGAATGAGCTGGTGGTGATTTTGATTTGTCTACTGTCTAACCAGGGGAACGCAGTAAATGTTGTTGGGGAAGACTAAAGTAATTATAATTAAGCACAACTTTTAGGTTCTTTTAGGTAAACAGTAGATACCAAAAGATTGAGCTGGGTAAAGACTAGCTACTCCCTTACTCCTTACTGGCTTATACTAGCAAGCTCCACAACCTTGCCATGTGATTATTAAAAAATAATGTCTCAGGCACCTGAGTGTCTCAGTCGCTTAAATGTCCAACTTCAACTCAGGTCGTAATCTCACAGTTCATGAATTTGAGCCCCAGATTGGGATCTCTGCTGGGAGAGCCTGGTTCAGATCCTTCTCTCTCTCTCTCTCTCTACCCCTTCCCCACTTGTACTCTCTCTCTTTCTCTCTCTCTCTCTCTCTCAAAAATAAATAAACATTTGGAGTGTGTGGGTGGCTCATTTAGTTAAGCTCAGGTCATGATCTCATGGTTCATGAGTTTGAGCTCTGAATCTGGCTCTCTGTTGTCAGTGCAAAGCCCACTCAGATCCTCTGCCCACCCCTCTCTGTCCCTCCCCTGCACGTGCGCTCTCTCACTCTCAAAAATAAATCAACATTTAAAAATAGATAAAGATATAAACATTAAAAAAATAATAAAGTCTCGGGGCACCTGGATGGCTCAGTCGGTTAAATATCCAACTTCGGCTCAGGTCGTGATCTCATGGCTCGTGAGTTCAAGCCCCCTGTCGGGTTCTGTGCTGACAGCTCAGAGCCTGGAGTCTGCCTTGGATTCTGTGTCTCCCTCTCTGCCTCTCCCCTGCTCGCTTTCTCTCTCTCTCTCTAAAGTAAATAAACATCAAAACAAATTTTTTTAATGTCTCACAGCAAAACCTGTCAGCATATAGATATGCATGCAGAGAGGAGGCACAAAACAGATAGTATAAACTGTCTCCTAAGCTTGGTGAGATTCCAGTGCTGTTGCCTTTCCAGTGCTCTCACGTTACATGAAGGATTCAATTGTGGCCAACACAACAACTTTCCAGAGACAGGATTTGGCACCTTAGAGGCAGTATCAAAATTCAGAAAGGCGCCTAAACAAATGGCTGACCAGGGTGCAGACTAGGGTGAGACAAGCGAGGCGAGTTAAGATATTACTTCCTCTCAGGCACCCACCATGCACTTGCATGACCCTAAAAATGAGCATTTCCTTAACTTTTTGCACCCTGGGCTCTGAGCTTGCCTCACTCTAATCCAGATGTTGGTCTGGACATGGAGTCATTTAAAAACCAAACCAAAGAGAGCCATTTTTATCAGACTGGTCAATGACTACCATTTTTTACTATTAACCGCTCCCCACCCCTCCCCCTGACATTTGGTGTGTTGATTAGTAGAGCATTGGTTACTGATCGAGTACAGATAGCAGAAGCACTAAAACAGCTGCCCCTGGAGTGTGGTCCTTTTTGATATGATGCCAGCTAACTACTCTTAAGCCATGAATTCTTAGTTTGAGCAACAACTGGCCAGAGAGGTAAATTGTAAACTAACTAGTATATGTATTGTGTTACACTCTCTATGCTGAAATATTTTAAAATCAAGGCATCATAATAAGTGTGAATGTCCTGGGAGGCTGTCAGGTGAATGTTGGTCTCAAAGAGATCTCTAGGAGGGGGAGATAGTGGAGAAGGTGCATGTAGCATACCCTCTATCTTCTTACTTATGAAGTACTTTCTAGCCTCTGCCTCACACCTGGGTCTATCTTGCTGAAGTATAACTGATAATGTATTACTTATTTAGTATTTGAACTCCAAAATTTCCAGTCATCCCCCTTCTCCTATTGCCTTCCCTTTCGTCTGTTCTTCCCTAAACCACAGGGGTTTAGGAAAACATTTCCCACTACAGAGTATGGACAATTTGTACCCTAAGATTTGATATACTTCTATTTACTCAGATGTGTGGCTGCCAGCCCCCTTTATTGCCAACCTCTCTCCTTAATTCCAACCTTTCTCCTAAGGAAGTGAATATACATAAAGACTCACTAATTTGTCAGGTAGTCTGACTGTATCATTTGCAAATGGTTTCCACCCAAGGCAGTAACTTGGACACTGGGGAGGATCTGGCCCATGGTCATCTATATTTATTTTTATTTCCTTACATACTTATTCAAAGAGAAAACTATTTACTATGCATTGCCATGGTTCCTATTGCCATGGCAGCCAAGATCTTGTATTGCAAAGATGAGAGAAAGAGACAAAGAGAGACACACACACACACACACACACACACACACACACACACTCGGTGGGGGGGGAGGGAGAGAGAAAGAAAAGAGAGTGAGATTGTTGATTAGCAACAGGATTGAGGAGTAAATTCACAGGCATCTGGAGCAATACTTAAGATAACCAGGAGTTTGGGTAGGTGGAGCTCACCCGCTGGGGGTGACTGATTGACTCAGTATCTCAGCTCATCTTGATGAAAAACAAGGAGATGAAATGTTGGAAAGGTAATTAGTGTTCTATAGGGTCAGCTCTCATCTTTCTTGGCGGGTGCCCTTTAAAAAAACTAATGGTTCTTTACATCCTTAATTAAAGTTTGGAATGGCTATTTGCCTCCATAAATCATTTCTGCCCCCAAGGAAGCTATGGTGATAGTGGCAGTGAGGGGTAGCTAGGGCTACACTGAATTCCCTGGGGCTGCAAATGGAATGCTATTTATTGGAGCACTAGAAGGACATTTTCTATGCTGAGAGCTATATTTCACTCTGTAGTCATTGAGAGCTGAGCAAGTTCCAGCTGATGCCTTAACTGGCTGCCTTTTCTTTCAGAGGCGAACTGAGAGAGAAGTGCATACAGAACAGCAAGAATTGAATGGCTTGAATCATCACCTAGGTGATCAGTTGTAATGCCAGATTGTCTCTGAGGGACTAAAAGAGGAAGGTTTCTTTTAAATTTTCCAATTAATTTTCCCACTGTGTCTTTAGAAGCAGGGGTGTGGTAAGTACAAGTACCCCATTTTCCAGGGTAAGTCACTGAGGCCCAGATGGAAATGGATGTTTTCAGACTTACACAGCAAATGAATGATGGAAATGAAAACACAAAATAACAACCTGAATTTTGGATTGAATTGAGGATCAGAGTTAGCAAACTGAGCTTTTATTCCCTGAGCAACTCTGGATTCAGTACAAGTATTTAACAAAAACATATTGGCTCCCATAATCCTTCCCTTTGTTCTGTTGGAGCATTTCTGAGTGGGGACAATGCCCTCGGTCTGGTCAGTATCACACTGGGTTGAGCACTGGCTTCTCATCGGAATTCCCTAGTATAATAACCTTTGTTTTCTCTTTCAAAGTGGTGGAATAATGGTAAGGTCCACAACTGCCTGCTTCCTGCAGCAACCCAAATGTCACCACTTACCTGCCTGAGTTCTTTGTCACCTTTCCTTTTCTCTTCGCTTCAACTGTTCTTTGATTTATCCCCCAAAGCTTTCTCCTAGGCTACTTGGCAGCATTCCCTCACTCATCAAAAGCTGATGGGTCTTTCTTGAGTGAGTTCTCAGAGCTGACCTCCTTTTTGAGACATCTATTTGCATGCATGAGGCCACTGATGACATCAGTGGTATTGCAGTATTGAGTCACATTTTGGGTTTTACCTAGAAGAGGTTCAGAATATAAATGTCTTCATGGAGATGTGTGGGCCAATTTCTGATTCAGGAGGAGAAGTGTTGCAGATGAAAAAATTTAGGAACATAAATTGGCTGCTTAGTTTCCTTGGGCATTTTCATTCACTTATTTAATATGAATGCATTAAGCAATATGTGAAAAACGATTTTGGTGCTGAGCAAAAAATACTACAGTCCCTCTCCTCCAGGAGCTTACACTCTGGCTTGAAGGGAAAGCAATATCAAGTAAACATATTATGAATCCAGTAAATAATACAGACAATAAGGATTCTACACAGAAGCTCAAAAACACAGAGAATGTAAAGTTGGAAAAGACTTTGTAGAAGAAATTGCCATCAACTGAAGGCAAATTAAAATAGAATTGACATATAACCATTCATATAAATTTAAAATACACATACAGGATAACACTATTTTTCAAGGACATATGGGTTTAATCACTCACAACAAACACATTAGTGTGGGTGCCTTTGTGTAGGGAGAAAAGGGTGTGAGGTTGAGGTGTAACTAGAAAACAAAATAAGAGGAAGACTTTACTCAAATCAGTGATTATAATGTGCTATAAAATGCAAATAACTCAGTTTCTTGTTTTATTTCCAGTTTCATTAGGAATAAGAAAAGGAAGATAGAATAAAATAAAATAAAGCTAGCAAATATCATAAACAAAAGCAAAGAGTAGTCAAAGAGTGAATAGTACTTTATACAAATATGATCTGAAGGACTGAAGAGAGCGTTATGGTAGCCTTCAAAATGCCACTAGTTTTAGGCTGTTCTGGAACAGTAATGTCAACATAAAGGAGCTCATCATTTCGCTGGGAGGGGCTGGCTGCATAGGAGTATCTACTTGAATCTGGTAATGAATTTAGAAGACATTGACAATCTTTACTATGTCCTGGGGGTGACTAAATCCCTCCAAGAAAATATGGGAAAAACTATTAAAAGAACCAGGGGTGCCTGGGCCGTTCTGTTGGTTAAGTGTCCTACTTTGGCTCAGGTCATGATCTCGTGGTTTGTGGGTTCAAGTCCCGTGTTGGGCTCTGTGCTGACAGCTCAGAGCCTGGAGCCTGCTTCGGATTCTGTGTCTCCCTCTCTCTCTGCCCCTCCCCCGCTCATGCGCTGTCTCTCTCTCTCTCTCTCTCTCTCTCTCTCTCTCTGTCAAAAATAAAAAACATTAAAAAAATTTTTTTAAAGAACCAGAAATGTTTGTCCTAGCACATGAAAAGGGAAACATCCTGCTTTTATATAGCTTCTTTGTATATGAGTATGTATAGTTCTGTCTGATGGGGAAAGAGCTGACTCCTCAAGGTTTCTGCCCCATCTGTGTCTTCAAAGAACCCAGCGGTGACATGTTTTTAGCAAGGTAATCATAACTTTCCTGAAGAAGCAATCTGATTAGTAGGTGAAGCACATATCTGCTTTCATTAGGCAAAGAAATAGTGAAAAGACATCTCCCCACTGGCTTACTGATGTCTTATATACCAGAATGAGATAGGTAGTGAAAGCAAATCCCCCTGGTTGAGAAAATATATGAGTATTTCACACAAAGACAAACTATTTTCAGAGCCCTTCCTGAAGGTAGCTTTTGATTAAACGAAAGAAAAGTCTCTACATACATAGAAACACAGAGCCTAATAGGATGTGTGTGTGTGTGTGTGTGTGTGTGTGTGTGTGTGTGTGTGTGTCTGTCTGCATGTATGTATTATAAGGAATTGGCACTCAATTATGAAGATTGACTAGTCCCAATATTGGCTTTTGGAAAGCAAGAAACCCAGGAAAGTGGATGATATAGTTCCAGTCCAAGACCTGAGATCCAGGAGAGCTAATCTAGTTCAAATGCTAGTGAGCTTGACACTTACCTTGCTGAGAAGAAACCCTATCCTCTCTGCAAAACCACTTATTCAACTTGCAAGCTTTTTTAAAAAATCAAGCACCCTGAATGGGAAGAATCAAGTTGCTGCACTAGATTTCATGTGTTAATAAAATTCAAATTAAATGCCAGCTCTAGGCCAGAAGTAAAAGGCCACAGATAAATGAAACAGTGCCAATTCTTCCTTCCAATCAATGGAAAAGGTGCTTTTCTCCACTTGGCTGGCTTCCTTGGTTTCTTGATTCCAACCTCCATATGCACACGTGACGTTTTTTCCTAACTGTGCCTCTGTTTCTGCCCCTGCATGTGCGATGCCCAAAGTGACTTCTTAAAAAGCTCTTTAACTGGCAAATACTGATGTGTGTATCTGGTTAACAGTAGAGGAATGAAATGAAACTACAAATTATAGACTTTGTGAATATTAAGAGAACCTACCCTCCATCCCCACCTCTCTGTATATCCAAATTCTACCAATTCTTTATGACATCCTCTTAGGATCTCTGTCATCCTCCATTAGATTCCTAAAGTACTACCTGGATTTACTGAGTGTTTAATCACACACTCTGCCAAATGTTTCCAGGATGTGAATCTTGTTTCCCTGAACAGAATTGTAAGTTTCCAAAGGCAGGAATTTTGACTTCTATTTTTTCTGCCTTTCCTTATACTACACCTAAAAATAGTAAATAGTAGAACTGTAAACACTTACTAATAGATTTCTAAGAATAGTAGGAAGGTAAAGGGGAAGATGTTGACCTAACTTCTAGGCTCAGATTATATGAAATCTAACAGATAGTTAAGGAGATGAACATATACAAACTATAAGGAACATTCTTCACAGCAGAGACAAGTAATCATATTTTCTCTATCAAATTGAAGAAGAGAGAATGCTGAATTATCTGATTTTCTGAATAACAGAGCTCTTTCCTTGGATCTCTTTTAATTTATATAGCATTATTACCTTTTCAGACTTCCAAAGCATTTCCGTCAACATTATGGGTCAGGAAACAAAGACTTTAAGAGCCATGAAATAACTTTCCTGCTGGAATAGAAGTTCAATATGAACTATGACTTTTGCTTATTAAGCATGCCCACTTTTTCTCATTTGCAACTCTCATTTGTCCATGCACGTATGCACCAGAGTGCCTGCAATGTGCCCCACTCTGTGCTAAGCACTGAAGATACTGCAATAAGTAAGACAGACCCCTTGTTCCTGGAGCTTATTGCATCCGAAAGTTGAATGATAGATAGGAAACACATATATGGAAAAGAAAATATTCCTCTCCACACCCTACCCCCAGCAAGGAAAGTAATGTTCTCTTTACAGTGCTTTGTTCAGAGTTTCTTCCCAAAACCACAGGACCAAACAATTCTGTGATTCCAGAAGCTTGCAAAGACATTAATTTTTTAAGTTCTAAACTGGTACTAACAGTGTCCCCTTATTCTTTTACATTTAAACAAGAATCCTGAAAAAAATTCCTAAAAAGCTAATCCTGTGACGCTAGCAAAACCTACAGTCTCCAGATTACTTTAATTCCCCACCAGTATTTAACTTTCTCCTATCCTCAGCTAGACCTCATGGTTTATTTTATGATTTTCTCTCCTTTGCACTTAAAGCTCTTTGTCACCTATCATGCACCACCTTGGTGAATACAATCCATTAGTTTTCTCTACACCTATTCCCAGACTGCTGAGGCAAATCATACAACCATGCAGATTGGAGATACTACAAATTCATTCTCTCCCCAAATCTATCTTTTATCTATCTATCTATCTATCTATCTATCATCTATCTATTTATCATCTACCTATCATCTTATCTTTCACCTATTCATTGTTTTACATATCTCCTTTCTCTGATTTCCATTCTTTCCTTTTCTTTCTTTTTTTTTCCCTTAAAGTCAAATTATGAGACAGATTGTCCACACTTACTGGAAACAAATAAGTAACTGGAAATAGTTACTCATCTATCTTCCACTTGAGCTCCAAATCTCTATAATCTATTTTCAGCTTCTACCACTTCATGAAACTTCATGGCTTTTCCAAAGGTCACTCATGACCTCATTATTCCAAAAACAGTCTGTCATGATCATTCTTGATACTGCTACAGAAAACACTTCACCCCCCCCCCCAAAATCTGGCTTATTTGACATCACTCATCTTTTCCTCCCCCCAGATCTGACTGTTCCATATATATATATCTATATATCTATATATCTATATATATGTATATATATATATATCTCCATATATATATATCTCCATATATATATATCTCCATATATATCTCCATATATAGATATAGATATAGATAGATATATATTTATATATAGATATAGATATATATATATAGAGAGAGAGAGAGAGGAATGTGTGTGTGTGTGTATATATATGTGTATATATATATATATATATATTCCTCTGTTATATCCAAAGACCCAACTCCTCCTTAGATGCTGATATTCCCAAATCTTATCTTCAAGTCAAAACTCTCTCCAGAGCTTCAGTACCATCTTCCTGCTGAGCATCTCCACTGAAATATACTTGAAATAGCCATCTCAAACTCTGAACATCCAAAAATGAATCTACCCTTTCTTCCTACAGGTGTGCTCTCCACAAATCTGCTTGATGCATAGTTGGTAGTTAAAAATAGGTTTTGAATGAGTAGAGAGGACATTGAACTTGGAATCACTTAGTAACTTATCCAGCGTAAGCACTGCTGATTCTACATAGATCTCTCAACAGAGATATTCATTTCAAATGCTTGGAATAATCCATAGTCCTTTATTATCCTTCTTTGACAGCTTCTTCAACAGCTTTGTTGTGAATACTGGCTCTGAGATAAGCTCTATTATATGGGATCCAGAGACTGGATTCTAAGAGTGTGACGCTTTCTCTGAGTGGACACAGTAAGTCGGGAGTAGAGCAGGCAACACATCTGCTTTGTGAATTCCTGTATCAGGCAGGGTGTGATGGCTTAACCTCACAGCCTACCAGCACTTGAAGCCTTGCTTCTGCAACTCACAGGTGACATTTATGTGAATGTCTTTAACAAGTGATGGAAGGATCCAAACTTTAGATGTACCCTATTAGTTTGTTTAGCTTGTCAGCATTATTCTATTTGTTTAGTGTCATCGTCACAGGCTACAAGATGCAAAATAGGCGAAGCGACTAATAAGTTAAGAAAACTCTGATTACATTTCGAGAGGACTCAATGAGCATTGTACAGGTTAATTGAATTTTTATAGATTAATTCTCCTTTCTGGATTCTAAGAGGTTGCTCTGTTTCAGAGCCCACTGCCAAACCAGTGATGGGAGAAATTAGAAATCCCAAACTAAATAAATTGCCCCTGCTTTTCATCTTGGAGATCATAATGCACAAAGCAGAAAATATGAGATAAGTGAGGAAGAAGTAATAACTGAATTCTAGGGTTATATGGACATATCAATAGTAATACAAGGTACTGTATGCGCCTTCTGATGTAATAATGAATAATCAAACAAATGGAGGATTTATTGGCTCTAAAGCTTGAAGAATTTTTCCAAAACTGAAATAAAATTCCACATGATTTGTGTTTTCCATGTTAGCAATACATTATGCACATATGTACATAAAAAATTCCAGGTAAACCCTAGGGAACTAAGTCATATTTGGTGTTGAGCTGAGGCTACCCTGCAGTAACAGTTTTCTGTAAATTAAGAAGCAGATGTGGCAGGAAATATATTGTTTTATTATCAACTTTTTAAAAAATATTTAAGCTTACAGAAAAATTGAGCATAAATTATGGCAAGTTATTATATACTTTTTCACTCTCTACCCCTCCAGATGCACATACATCACATAGTTTCTATCACTATTAACATCTTGCATTTAGTGGTATATTTATTACAACTGATGAGCCAGTATTGATACTTTATTATGAGCTACAGATGATAGTTTATACTAAAGTTCATTCTGTGTTGTGTAGTCTATAGGTTTTCTCAAATGAATAATGGCATGTACCTACCATTATAATATCATACAGATTAGTTATACCATGCTACGATTTTTCTGTGTTCCACCTGTTCACTCCTTCTTCACTCTTCCTGACCCCTTGCAACCACTGGTCTTTTCACTTTTCACATTCATAGTTTTGCATTTTCCAGAATGCCAGGAAGTTGCAGTCATACAGTATATAGCCTTTAAAGATTGGCTTCTTTCACCTAAAGTTTCTCTAAGAATTTTCATGGCTTGATAGCACATTCCTTTTTGTGTGAATATTTGTGAATAATATTCCATTGCATGGATATAAAAAGATGTGTTTTATTTTTCTTTTGAATCCTTGTAGTTTTTTTTTAAATTAGAGTGTAATTAACATACAGTGTTACATTAATTTCAGGTGTACAATACAGTGATTCAACAATTCTATACATTACTCAGTGCTCATCACCATAAGTATACTCTTAACCCTCTTCACTTATTTCACCCATCCCCCCACCCACTTCTCTGGCAACCATCAGCGTGTTCTCTACATTTAAGAGTCTAGGTTTTTTGTAATTGTCTCTTTTTTTGTTTTGTTTTGTTTCTTAAATTTGACATATGAGTGAAATCATATGGTATTTGTCTCTTCTGACTGAGAGAGACAAAAATATGTTATTCTTAACAATATATCATAGACCCCCTCCAGTAGCAAGGGAACACCATCCAGGAAATCTCATCCTTTTCTCCTTTCTCCGATGGAGAAGGACCATATAGAATTCATTCACTGTGAGAAGACTGGTGTGTGTATGGCAACCTATCAGGATAATTCTTTCTGTATTCTCTACCTCAGTTGATATACCATCACAAACTGCTTCCAACCAATCACAACAAACCTGAATATTTTACCTCCTAAATTTATCAAATGTCATTAGATCCATACCTTCTTTTAAATTCTCCTACCTGCAACTAGTTTAAGCCCTGATAATTTCTCAACAAACTATTGCATTATTCTCTACCTGCATTCTCTGCTTTCAGCCATGCCTTCCACCAATCTCTGTTCTTTGTTGTTTCCAGAGAGATTTTTCTGACATAGAAATCTTACCATGTCACTCTTCTGCTAAAATAATTTGACTCCTCACTCCTTTGGCATGAAGTTCAGGTCCCTTGTCTTCTGACTCTACTTGCCTCTCAGATTCATCTTTCGCTCCTCCCTGCCACTTTGCTCTTTGGCAACACCACTTCTTGTACAACATTCTTCCTGATTTCTCTGACTGCTTTACTCTTCCTTCTTTCTAAAATGTCATTCTCTGGCCCCTGATCGACTTCCCTTGACTTTAATCTTAGCTTAAATATTACATATTACAATGTATTTTCCCTGAAATTACTTTATCTCCTTCCTCTCTGTCTCAACTGTGTTGAATCCCCTGTTCTTGATTGTAGTAGACCTTGTACATATATCTAGTTTTATACCTGCCTTATTGTGGCTTATAGGATTATCTGTTTCTATATCTTCCTTCTATACTAGATTGTAAGATTCATGAGGACAGAGACTCATTCATCATTAAGTCCATCACTCCTGGCAAAGAGATTGCTACATAGTACAGTTTATAGATGCTATTTAAATGAATAAAAGAGTACATATTCAAGACTGATCTGATTCCTGACTGACCATTGAGTAGAGTTTTTATGCTTGAAGTCCTTATCTCTCTCACTGAGGACACCAATATGGAAGATGGCTACAGTTGGCCCAAGCCACAGTCTGGGGTAGAAGACTCTTGAATGGACTACGGGAACCCTGATAAAAATCAAATGCTCTATGTTCCTGTTTTCCCTGCTAATGTCTTTGAAATCCATTGCAATACCTAGAAATTATTTTTCTCTCTGCTCATATCTTGGCATGGACAACATTTTCCCACAACATTATCTCTCCAGTTCCCCCTTGAGTAAAGTCAATGTAATGCCTGTGAAGCTATCTCAACAGGGGACAACTTGAGTCCCCTCAGTTGGCTACCTTGGAAGGTAGAGGAGTGAGATCTAGACTTTCTCATTAAATAAGAAGCTTTGCCAGGAACAGGGAATTTATTTGAAAGGACTTAATGAGTTCAAATGCTAACCCACATCTGAAAGAGTTATCATGACAATACTTACCTCTCATATTTCTCATTCCTCTCTGCTCTCCATCTCTGGCTCAGGTTCCTCCTATTCATTTTCTCATGGGTGGTGCTTTAAGGTCAAGCCAGACTGGCTCTGTTCACTCACAAAACAAAATATCAGACTCTTTTTTCCTCTGTCACTTGACTGAAGAGTATCTGCAAGGAATGTGGGAGAGGCAAAGGACAGCTCTGATGTGTCCATCTCATTCCTTTGGATCTTTCTTTGAAGATTTGGGCCATCTTTCTCTTGTTAGGAAATCTTAGCTGTTTTCTTAGTGAAGACTGAGGTATCTTGATGAGAAGGCTGTCTACAACACTTTCTAACAGATGTCGCTATGTAATTCCTTAGTATAGGAGAGTTGTTTTGTTTTCCTATGGTGTTTTTTGAGATAGCACTCTTTCAAGTCCTATGCAAATTAGATCCACACTTTTTTCGTTGCTAAGAAGGGAACTAATATTAATTGAGTGTCTATTCGGCACCAAGCTTAACGCTGAGTGATTTGCATAAATAGCCATCATTTCAATTTTCACAACAGCCATAATAATAATATTGCCAGCATTTATTGAGCTCTAATTATGTGTCAGGCCCTCTGTTAACAGGTTTACTTGAGCTACCTAATTTTACCCTCACAACCATTTATAATATAGGTACTTTTAAATTATCCTTGTTTTGCAGATAGGAATAAAACATAAAGAGAAGTTAATCAACTTGTCTAGGAAAACATAATTAGTAAAACAGTTCTGAAAATTGACTCCAGGACCAAATGAATCTGTGCCCAAACTTGTAGAAACTATGCCATACTGCTTTTTGGCCCTGTAAGATGAGAATTATTATTATTATTATTATTATTATTATTATTTTCATTTTATAGCCCATGAACAGAGTTTGAAAATAGAGGGAAAGTCAGTTTAGGAAATCAGCCTTGTCTCATCATCAGCTCAAGCTCTTTACCCACCAAGATGTCATAGAGATTAGAGGTCCTGATCCAGGATGGGGTCTTGTGGTATAAGACTTTGTGAACATGGGGCACCTGAGTGGCTCACTTAGTTGAGCATCCAACTTCGGCTCAGGTCATGATCTCACAGTCAGTGAGTTCAAGCCCCAGCCCCACGTCAGGCTCTGTGCTGACAGCTGGGAGCCTGGAGCCTGCTTCAGATTCTGTCTGTCTCTCTCTGCCCCTCCCCCACTCACATTCTGTTCTCTCTGTCTCTCAAAAATGAATAAAAATTAACAAAACTTTTTTAAGAAAAAAGACTTTGTGGATGAGATATAATGTAGGAAACCACTGTTGTCATATGAACATCCTGGGACAATCTTACTAGCTTCCCACACTTCCCAGGCCACTTCATTTATTCACAGTAGATATTTGTTCAGAGAAAAATGGGGAAATTGGCACAACAATCCCAGAACACTATCTGGATTCTCTAAATCTGACTGAATTACAGAAAAAGAAAGTGAATTTCAATGTAATTTCTACTGTGGTGTTTTCATTAATTTTAAGGAAGTGAATTACCAAGGCTTTGTCTAGGTGAGACAGACTACTCCCTCCTGGAGAAGTGATCCATAATACAAATTGACTATCTCAGGTGGCTGTAAATGCCTTGATTATGAACTCATAAACCAAAGGATTAAGCACATCCTACAGAGAGAGGGAAAAGATCTTCCCTCCAAAGGGTTCTTTTTCAATAGATATCACTATTGTAAGAACTCAAAAAAATATATCTGTTTTAAGAAGTCAATAGGGATGCTTGGGTGGCTCAGTCAGTTAAGCATTTGACTCTTAATTCTTGCTCTGGTCATGATCTCATGGTCTGTGAGTTCGAGTCCAGAGTCGGGCTCAGCTGAGAGCATGGAGCCTGCTTGGGATTCTCTCTTTCTGCCCCTCCCTTATGTGTGCATGCGCATGCTCTCTCTCTCTCAAAATAAACTTAAAAAAAATAAAAAGAAGTCAATAAATATCTGTTGTGGTTAAAACATCAAAAACTGAGCAAAACCAGGGAGTCTGGGTAGCTCAGTTGGTTAAGCATCTGACTTCAGCTCAGGCCATGAGCTCATAGTTCATGAGTTCGAGCCCTGCATTGGACTCTGTGCTGACAGCGTGGAGCCTGGAGCCTGCTTCGGATTCTGTGTCTCCCTCTCTCTCTGCCCCTCTCCCGCTCGCACTCTGTCTCTCTCTCAAAAATAAATAAAACATTAAAAAAATTAAAAAATAAAAAAGATTGAGCAAAACCAAATTTAGAACAAACTTTCAGTTAACCAGAATTTGTCAGCGATTTAGGCCACAAGGAAGATATATAAACAGGACAGATACAGAGTCTTTTTAAGGTGGCACCAGAGCTCATAAATGATTCAGGCAATGAGGAACTCAGAAATGAGTTGCTAACTGACGGGTTTTGTTGAATACCAACGAGTCTTATCTGATATGTATATAAATGAACTGTGGAGTAAAACCCTCAATTAGATCTTGAGCTTTGCAGAGAAGTCCAGAGCATCTTGATTATGACAAACCATGCAGACAAGGAAAGACAACGGCTGGGTTTTATACTCACTCTGGGAAAGTGGGTCACACTAGTAACCAAGGAGTCTCCATGTGGACAAGTACAAAACAGTGCACTTCAGATTACTTGTCAGAAGAATTAATGGAAGAAAATGTGAAGTCATTTTAAAACAAAACCTGACATGTATTTAATTGAAAAAATTAGCAAATTCTCATGTGACACAAATATATAGCTACACATGTATGTATGTATATAAATTCAGGTGCACTGACGTGGATTTGACTGTAATAATTTTGTAACTCTATCTTAATTGGTCTGTGTATATTCTCTGTTCTGTGTTTAATTTTATTCTTCCCTCTTTTTGTTTCATCAGTCTTATTAGCATAGGTACCCACTCTTAACCATTTAATTTACGTTATTGGTATTGTTCTATACAATAAATTACAATTTTAATATTTCAACATGACAGTTTTTCTGAGATCTATTTCTGAGATCAATCCATACTGATACCCATTTATGCATCTATCTATATAGACCAATCTATAGCTAGGTAAAAATCTGGAATGCTCCTTTTAGCTTATGCATAACTCTTCATACTTTCTAGATAGCACATTTAAAAACATTTTTTTAATGTTTATTTATTTTTGAGAAAGAGAAAGACAGAGAGTGAGCAGGGGAGGGGCAGGGAGAGAGGAAGACACAGAATCCAAAGCAGGCTCCAGGCTCTGAGCTGTCAGCACGGAGCCCAGTGCGGACTCGAACTCATGAACCATGAGACCATGACCTGAGCTGAAGTCAGATGCTTAACCAATTGAGCCACCTAGGCCCCCTAGATAACATATTTTTGATGGACATTTAGGCTGTTTCGAGGCTTTGGCTATTGTAAGCAATACTGTGATGAATATTCTTGCCCAATCATTTATATTTCTGTGCATCTGTGTAAGAAATAATCTAGGTTCCATATTCAGTATTAGGTATGTACATATTTAACTTTATTAAATACTTACAAATTATTTCAGAATAGCTCTACTCGTTTACAATTCCTGTTTTCACATCCTCACCAGAACATGATTTTATCAGACTTTAACTTTTGCCAATCAGATGGGTATAGGGTACTGTATCATTGTTAGTTTAATTTGCATTTCTCTGATAATTAATGAAATTGGACATCTCTTTACATGCACATTAGCAATTCTTGGTTTTGCCTTTTTGGATTGCCTATTTATGTTTTGCCTAGTTTTCTATTGAGAAGATTATCTTTCTTTTGGTTATGTGCTAATCCTTTATTAATTATGCATTAATATTAACCCTTTATTAATTATCTCTCTATAGATGAATACTTATTCTCTCACACTATAATTATTTACAATCTAATTTTGACATAGTTAAATCTACAAAATGTTTTCTTTTATGGTTTTTGCATTTGGTGTCTTTAAGAATTTTTTCCTTGCTTTATATATATATATATATATATATATATATATATATATATATTTATTTTTTTTCTAGTTTTTCCCTTAATGTTTTCGTCTTTAATCTATCAGAAAATTATTTTTCTTTACTATTTGGAATATAATCCAGTTTTACTTTTCTTCATATTGAAAACAAACTTCTCAACACTATTTGTCAAGCAATGTCTTCCCTACTGCTTCATGTTGTCACCATTATCAAATGGGGGAGCTTTGTAGATATGGGTGTATGTCTCAACTTTCCATACTGTTCTTTTGGTCTCTTTGTCTTTCTCTGACCCATTTCTACATTGTTTTAATTGCCTTGGCTTTGTAATATATTGTAGTATATATTACATTCTAGTATATCATAGTGTTAATTCTTTTTGAGAAGTTTTCTTTCTTCATTTTTAACCTTTACTTTTTCCATGTGCATTTTAAGCAGATTATCGAATTTCACCTCCCCATATCCTCAGATTTCAACTAGAGTTTCATTATATTTTTGGATGAACTTAGGGAAAATTGACATATTTGCAATATGAAATCCTCATTTCGTCTGGTATATTTCTCCATTATTTCAGCTTTTTAAAAGTTTTTAAATAACATTTTATTCATAGGAGCACCTGGGTGCCTCAGTGGGATAAGTGTCCAACTTTGACTCAGGTCATGATCTCACAGCTCATGGGTTTGAGCCTCACCTCAGGCTCTGTACTGACAGCTCAGAGCCTGGAGCCTGCTTCAGATTCTGTGTCTCCCTCTCTCTCTGACCCTCCCCACTCACTCTCTCTCTCTCTCTCTCTCTCAAGAATAAACATTAAAAACATTTTTTTTAAAGATTAGTATAATTTTATTCATAAAATTTGCACATTTTTGTTGGTTGATTCCTATATACTCTACACCTATTGTTGTACATGCTATTTTCTTTCTCAATTACATTTTCTAATCAGTAACTTCCAGTATAAAATATATTATTGGGGTGCCTGGGTGGCTCAGTTGGTTAAGTGTTCAGCTTTGGCTCAGGTCATAATCTCGCAGTTTGTGACTTCAAGCCCCACATTGGCCTTTTGACTGTGAGCGTGGAGCCTGCTTCAGATCCTCTGTCCCCTCTCTGCCCCTCCCTGCTCATTCTCTCTCTCTCTCCCTCTCTCTCAAATAAATAAATATAAAAATTTTTACAAATATATTATTGATTTGCATGTGCTGGTCTTTAACGTATCTAATAGTCTGTTGGTCTTCTTGTGTTTTCTATGTGAAGGATCATAATATATATATGTATCACAACAGTTTTGTCTCATATGAATACTGCTTGTTATTTTTGAGGGTCCTCCCATATTGGCCAGACATCTGATATTATACTAAAGATCAGTGGTGATAAAATGGGTTCCTTCTTCCCCTATCTTTAAGATACTTTGATGTTTGCTATAGGCCTTTGTAAATACCTTTTTTGGGGGTTAGGAAATTCACTTCCAAGTTTTTCCAAGAGCTTTTATTTTAAACACAAGTAATGCTGAATTATATCATATAGTTTTTCTACATGTATTTAAACTATGATTGCATTTCTCCCATACATTCTAGTTATAATGTAACATAAGATTATTCTCAGGCTACTAAGGAAATATTTTCCTTGCCCATGAAGTTAATGGGTCTGGTTTTCCATGTAGGAAATGAGAGGTGGTAAGAATAATTTTAAAAAGCATGGATAATGTAATTAATTTTGTAAGAAAAATACTTGTCTTTTCCTCTGAAGAGACAAATCAACACAGAAAGTGAGAAATTAAGATAGTCACAGCCAGTATAGCTTGGGTTCAAAGGAGAACTAGAAAAAGGGGAAGAGAGACTGGGGGCAGCTATACTGTGATGGATGAGACTTTGAGAAAGTATTTACAGGAGGATTAGCTGAATGTTACAAATGTATTTTTCTGAATAACTGCAAAATATTAAGTGTTCATCATTTCCTTCTGATTCTTAAATTTGTGTGTTTCTTTAGAGTAACCACCTGCACTGAGACTGGGACACAACGTGGCTCAGCTTCAGGTGGCTTCCACTATCAGCTTGGAAATCCTTTATTTTCATACCTGTGAAATTTGGGGAATAAAACAGGCAGAAGAATTATAACTTGCATATTTGTGGATTACTGCAAAAACACTGCAGAAGGGGGGCTCTCATCATCAACTACTTAAGTGTGACTTAGCCCAAATTACTTAACTGGAACTGTAAAAGGAAGTGATTAGTTTCGATGATAAAAGACTTGTTTGGTGCTGATGTTCTACAGTCATCTCTCACTCATAGTCAAAAGGTGAAATAGCGACACGAGATGCAGTCTCATTGTGCTGTAAAGACAGAGTCTATCCCAGCCGCTTCTTAATAATTAAGACATCAGCAACTGCCTCCCACATTCCTAAACTCCAATTCAGTTCATTCCTTTTCTCCCGTCTTCAGGTTCTTGGTACCCTCATGCTGTCGTACAGCTGCTACAAACCTTCACGTCTACCCTTCTCAACTTCTGCTGTAAGGCATTGCACCACCCTTCCTCCAGCAAACCGCGTCCATTAGTTGTTTTGTTTCTGGGAGCAGTCTTCAGACCCTCACTCAGCATGCGGAATGAATCTGGTAAGTCTTTTCTTTTTAAAAAATTTTAAAATGTTTTCATTCATTTTTGAGAGAAGGAGAGAAAGAGCACAAGCAGGGGAGGGGCAGATAGAGGGAAACACAGAATCTGAAGTAGGCTCCAGGCTCTCTGAGCCATCAGCACAGAGCCCGATGCAGCCCTCGAGCTCACAAGCTGTGAGATCATGACCTGAGCTGAAGTCTGATGCTCAACCGACTGAACCACCCAGGTGCCCCAGTGGTAAGTCTTTTCTTATGGAAGTATTTACATCTGCAACATATGAATGCATTCTATCCCAAGGGCAGTGTTCTTTTAACCAGACATAAGGTATTAGTCAAAATGTAAAACTTTAGTCAACAGAAAGAGATCTACTCGGCGAGGCGCCTTTCTGGAGAATTTTCAAAGGATACCATACAGTCACTCTTTGCTTATTTATGATATAAATTGTCTAAGCTTTCATTCTCACACAAAATCTACCTTTTGACATTTTGTAAAATATATGCTTTGTGTTCTCCCAACAGTGAAGCAGGTGTAGACTCAGACATCCACAACTGAGTAGTCTCATTGATTGATTGATTGATTGATTGATTCATTCATTCATTCATTCAACAAGGATGTAGTGAGTACTTTGTGCATCAGAAATTATGCTAAATGTCTGTTAGGAGTTAGACCGTGTTTAAATTAAAGGTCAATTAACAGTTAAAGTAAGGAAATTATTTCTTAAGCAAGTTTGAGAGGTCCATAGTTGAAAATGTGTCCAGAGTGGAGGCTGAAGCCCAAAGATTGTAGATAAAGCCTTTGACAAAATAGATGTTCCACACCCAGCTTAAATCTCACTCTTGACCTTCATGTACCATGCAGAATATTTTGCTGGGTGTTTGTCACAATTCTAATATCCCTGCAAAGATGAGATGCATGAATCATGCAGCATTTCATCAAAAAGGTAAAGAAACAAGGATATGTTTTATCCTGATGGATTTTCCTAGCTTAAATCCAATAACTCTCATTTCTTCATTCTCCTTTCCAAGAAATGAGCTTTTTCTTCTTTTCTTTTCAAAACCTAGCTGGCTGCTTAACACCCCGTGTACAGCTAGTATTGAACCTTATCTCTTCGTAATTAATGTTTGTGCACAGAGCAATTAATTAGCTTACAGCATTAGCCACATTTTTACCTCACTCAAAGAACTAAAGGACCAAAATGCTGATATCTAGAGAAAAATTACTTCAATGACTTCAATTAATTTTTTATAAAACCATCCTCAAGCATTTCAACTGACATAATACGTTATACCCCTAACTCCCTTCTATGTTATACAGCTGGATTGAAGCTGGACAGACCTCACATATATGTGTAATTGCTTCTGACCTGATGGATTGGTGTTATATTTGGGACTGACCCTCAAGTCTATGGTTTCACAATTTTGACAGTGCACAATTAAAGGAACTCTTTGGAGTGGAGTGTGCAATACAGAATTACATCAAAGATTTGGTAGTAACAAGGCCCAAAGAAGTGAGACCCCAGTGGATGGCTCCAGGCAAAGGATAATTTTAGTGTCCCCTCCTCTCAGGAGCATGGTCCCAAATCCTCAATTGGTCTTTGAATTTGTTCCCAAATTTGTTTGTTCCCAAAATTAGAATTTCTCCAAAGTGCCCCATTTTTATTCAGCATGGTTGGTCCATCTTGCATGTTGCTTTACTGGGGGATTCCCATACGACCTTCTACAAATAGGATCCAATTCCTTTCTTTGAGAAAGGGTCTACTATGTATCCTCAGATGCTTCAGTTACTTGTTAGTACCCAAGTACATGAACACTGTTTGGCATGCCTTGAAGTCATCACTCATTGACAAAGCCCCATTTTGTACTAGGTCTTTAATAGGTGAAGGTCACATTAAGCTCAAAGGCACATTTTGGTAAATGGAAATGAATTATTACCTATTCTTTTAGCCTCATTATGAATTCCAGAATATCAGAAAAATAATATGGATAAGTTTAGGAAGTTACTGTTCTGAAGTGATAGGTATACCCTATCCCTCCAAAGTTCTCTCTCCCTCTTGTTTTCCCTCTACCTCTCCCTGTCTTTCTCCTCAGAACTTCAATGATGCTAAGATCTTACCATTTTCGACAATATGGATGGACCAAGTGAAATAAGTCAGACAAAGAAGACAAATTCCATATCATTTCATTTATATGTGGAATCTGAAAGAAAAACAAAGATTAAGCAAACAAACAAAGAAAGCAGAAACAGATGCATAAATACAGAGAACAAACTTATGGTTATCAGAGGAAAGGGGCATGGTTGAATGGGCAAAATAACTAAAGGGGAGTGGGAGATACAGGCTTCCAGTTATGGAATTAGTAAGTGGGGGGGATAATAGGAACAGCATAGGATAAAAGAAACACTACAATAGTAGTGTAATAGTGTTACATGATGGTAGTTACACTAGTGGTAAGTATAGCATAATGTATATACACTGGTGGAATCACTATGTTGTATATCTGAAATTAATGTAACATTGGATGGCCTACTATCCTTATCACCCACCTTTTAATTCTTGACTCATTTCATTTTTTAAAGAGTTTAATATCTTTGTAGAAATATAATTCACACATCATATAATTCATCCATTTAAAGTCTATGATTTTAGTGGCTTTATTACTGTTACAGAATTGTGCAGCCATCACTGTATCAATATTAGAACATTTTCACCACTCCAAGATGGAATATCGTACCCAGTACCAGTCACTCTCTATTTTTCTTCAATTCAACCAGCCATAAGCAAACATTAGTCTACTTTGGGTCTCTACAAATTTGTCTATTTTGGACATTTCATACAAATGGAATCTTAAAATCTTACAGTATGTGATCTTTTGTCACTGACTTATTTCACTTAGCATTATGTTTTCTTTTCTTTTTTTTTTTCAATATATAGTTTATTGTCAAATTGGTTTCCATACAACACCCAGTGCTCATCCCAACAGGTGACCTCCTCAATGCCCATCACCCACTTTCCCCTCCTTCCCACACCCTATCAACCCTCAGGTTGTTCTCAGTTTTTAAGAGTCTCTGTGGCTCCCTTCCTCTCTAACCTTTCTTTTTTTTTTCCTTCCCTTCCCCATGGGTTTCTGTTAAGTTTCTCAGGATCCACCTAAGAGTGAAACCATATGGTATCTGTCTTTCTCTGTATAACTTACTTCACTTAGCATAACACTCTCCAGTTCCATCCATGTTGCTACAAAGGGCCATATTTCATTATTTCTCATTGCCATGTAGTACTCCATTGTGTATATAAACCACAATTTCTTTATCCATTCATCAGTTGATGGACATTTAGGCTCTTTCCATAATTTGGCTACTGTTGAGAGTGCTGCTATAAGCATTGGGGTACAAGTGCCCCTATGCATCAATACTCCTGTATATTTGGACAGACAGTGCTATTGCTTGGGTAAATTCCTAGCAGTGCTATTGCTGGGTAAATTCCTAGCAGTGCTATTGCTGGGTCATAGGGTAGGTCTATTTTTAATTTTTTGAGGAACCTCCACACTGTTTTCCAGAGTGGCTGCACCAATTTGCATTCCCACCAACAGTTCAAGAGGGTTCCTGTTTCTCCACATCCTCTCCAGCATCTATAGTCTCCTGATTTGTTCATTTTGGCCACTCTGACTGGCGTGAGGTGATATCTGAGTGTGGTTTTGATTTGCATTTCCCTGATGAGGAGCGACGTTGAGCATCTTTTCATGTGCATGTTGGCCATCTGGATGTCTTCTTTAGAGAAGTGTCTATTCATGTTTTCTGCCCATTTCTTCACTGGGTTATTTGTTTTTCGGGTGTGGAGTTTGGTGAGCTCTTTCTAGATTTGGATACTAACCCGTTGTCCGATATGTCATTTGCAAATACCTTTTCCCATTGCGTTGGTTGCCTTTTAGTTTTGTTGGTTGTTTCCTTTGCTGTGCAGAAGCTTTGTATCTTCATAAGGTCCCAGTAGTTCATTTTTGCTTTTAATTCCCTTGCCTTTGGGGATGTGTCGAGTAAGAGATTGCTACGGCTGAGGTCAGAGAGGTCTTTTCCTGCTTTCTCCTCTAAGGTTTTGATGGTTTCCTGTCTCACATTCAGGTCCTTTATCCATTTTGAGTTTATTTTTGTGAATGGTGTGAGAAAGTGGTCTAGTTTCAATCTTCTGCATGTTGCTGTCCAGTTCTCCCAGCACCATTTGTTAAACAGACTTTCTTTTTTCCATTGGATGTTCTTTCCTGCTTTGTCAAAGATTAGTTGGCCATATGTTTGTGGGTCTAGTTCTGGGGTTTCTATTCTATTACATTGGTCTATTTGTCTGTTTTTGTGCCAATACCATGCTGTCTTGATGATTACAGCATTGTAGTAGAAGCTAAAGTCTGGGATTGTGATGCCTCCTTCTTTGGTCTTCTTCAAAATTTCTTTGGCTATTTGGGGCCTTTTGTTGTTCCATATGAATTTTAGGCTTGCTTGTTCTAGTTTCGAGAAGAATGCTGATGCAATTTTGATTAGGATTGCATTGAATGTGTAGATAGCTTTGGGTAGTATTGACATTTTGACAATATTTATTATTCCAATCCATGAGCATGGAATGTTTTTCCATTTCTTTATATCTTCTTCAATTTCCTTCATAAGCTTTCTATAGTTTTTGGCATACAGATCTTTTACATATTTGTTTAGGTTTATTCCTAGGTATTTTATGCTTCTTGGTGCAATTGTGAATGGGATCAGTTCTTTATTTGTCTTTCTGTTGCTTCATTATTGGTGTATAAGAACGCAACTGATTTCTGTACATTGATTTTGTATCCTGCAACTTTGCTGAATTCATGTATTAGTTCTAGCAGACTTTTAGTGGAGTCTGTCAGATTTTCCATGTATAATATCATGTCATCTGCAAAAAGTGAAAGCTTAACTTCATCTTTGCGAATTTGATGCCTTTGATTTCCTTTTGTTGTCTGATTGCTGATGCTAGAACTTCCAACACTATGTTAAACAATAGCGGTGAGAGTGGGCATCCCTGTCGTGTTCCTGATCTCAGGGAAAAAGTTCTCAGTTTTTCCCCATTGAGGATGATGTTAGCTGTGGGCTTTTCATAAATGGCTTTTATGATCTTTAAGTGTGTTCCTTTTATCCCGACTTTCTCAAGGGTTTTTATTAAGAAAGTTGCTGAATTTTGTCAAATGCCTTTTCTGCATTGATTGACAGGATCATATGGTTGTTATCTTTTTTTTTATTAATGTGATGTAGCGCGTTGATTGATTTGCGAATGTTGAACCAGCCCTTCATCCCAGGAATGAATCCCACTTGATCATGTTGAATAATTCCTTTTATATGCTGTTGAATTCGATTTGCCAGTATCTTATTGAGAATTTTTGCATCCATATTCATCAGGGATATTGGCCTGTAGTTCTCTTTTTTTACTGGGTCTCTGTCTGGTTTAGGAATCAAAGTAATACTGGCTTCATAGAATAAGTCTGGAAGTTTTCATTCCCTTTCTGTTTTTTGGAATAGCTTGAGAAGGATAGGTATCATCTCAGCTTTAAACATCTGGTAGAACTCCCCTGGGAAGCCATCTGGTCCTGGCCTCTTATTTGTTGGGAGATTTTTGATGACTGATTCAATTTCTTCGCTGGTTATGGGTCTGTTCAAGCTATTTCCTCCTGATTGAGTTTTGGAAGAGTGTGGGTGTTTAGGAATTTGTCCATTTCTTCCAGGTTTTCCAGTTTGTTGGCATATAGGTTTTCATAGTATTTCCTGATAATTGCTTGTATCTCTGAGGGATTGGTTGTAATAATTCCATTTTCATTCATGAATTTATCTATTTGGGTCATCTCCCTTTTCTTTTTGAGAAGCCTGGCTAGAGGTTTATCACTTTTGTTTATTTTTTCAAAAAACCAACTCTTGGTTTCGTTGATCTGCTCTACAGTTTTTTTAGATTCTATATTGATTATTTCTGCTCGGATCGTTATTATTTCTCTTCTGCTGGGTTTAGGCTGTCTTTGCTGTTCTGCTTCTATTTCCTTTAGGTGTGCTGTTAGATTTTGTATTTGGGATTTTTCTTGTTTCTTGAGATAGGCCTGGATTGCAATGTATTTTCCTCTCAGGACTGCCTTCGCTGCATCCCAAAGCATTTGGATTGTTGTATTTTCATTTTCGTTTGTTTCCATATATTCTTAAATTTCTTCTCTAATTGCCTGGTTGACCCACTCATTCTTTAGTAGGGTGTTCTTTAACCTCCATGCTTTTGGAGGTTTTCCAGACTTTTTCCTGTGGTTGATTTCAAGCTTCATAGCATTGTGGTCTGAAAGTATGCATGGTACGATCTCAATTCTTGTTTACTTATGAAGGGCTGTTTTGTGACCCAGTATGTGATCTATCTGGAGAATGTTCCATGTGCACTCGAGAAGAAAGTATATTCTGTTGCTTTGGGATGCAGAGTTCTAAATATATATGTCAAGTCCATCTGATCCAATGTATCATTCAGGGCCCTTGTTTCTTTATTGACTGTGTGTCTAGATGATCTATCCATTTCTGTAAGTGGAGTGTTAAAGTCCCCTGCAATTACCACATTCTTATCAATAAGGTTGCTTACATTTGTGAGTAATTGTTTTATATATTTGGGGGCTCCTGTATTCGGCACATAAACATTTATAATTGTTAGCTCTTCCTGATGGATAGACCCTGTGATTATTATATAATGCCCTTCTTCATCTCTTGTTACAGACTTTAATTTAAAGTCTAGTTTGTCTGATATAAGTACAGCTACTCCAGCTTTCTTTTGACTTCCAGTGGCATGATAAATAGTCCTCCATCCCCTCACTCTCAATCTAAAGGTGTCCTCAGATCTAAAATGGGTCTCTTGTAGACAGCAAATAGATGGGTCTTGATTTTTTATCCATTCTGATACCATATATCTTTTGGTTGGCGCATTTAGTCCATTTACGTTCAGTGTTATTATAGAAAGATATGGGTTTAGAGTCATTGTGATGTCTGTAGGTTTCATGCTTGTAGCGATGTCTCTGGTACTTTGTCTCACAGGATCCCCCTTAGGATCTCTTGTAGGGCTGGTTTAGTGGTGACAAATTCCTTCAGTTTTTGTTTGTTTGGGAAGACCTTTATCTCTCCTTCTATTCTAAATGACAGATTTGCTGGATAAAGGATTCTCGGCTGCATATTTCTCTGTTCATCATATTGAAGATCTCCTGCCATTCCTTTCTGGCCTGCCAAGTTTCAGTAGAGAGATCGGTCACGAGTCTTATAGGTCTCCCTTTATATGTTAGAGCATATTTATCTCTAGCCGCTTTCAGAATTTTCTCTTTATCCTTGTATTTTGCCAGTTTCACTATGATATGTTGTGCAGAAGATCGATTCACGTTACGTCTGAAGGGAGTTCTCTGTGCCTCTTGGATTTCAATGCCTTTTTCCTTCCCCAGTTCAGGGAAGTTCTCAGCTATTATTTCTTCAAGTACACCTTCAGCAACTTTCCCTCTCTCTTCCTCCTCTGGTATACCAATTATGCGTAGATTATTTCTCTTTAGTGCATCACTTAGTTCTCTAATTTTCCCCTCATACTCCTGGATTTTTTTATCTCTCTTTTTCTCAGCTTCTTCTTTTTCCATAATTTTATCTCCTAGTTCACCTATTCTCTCCTCTGCCTCTTCAATCCGAGCCGTGGTTGTCTCCATTTTATTTTGCAGCTCATTGATAGCATTTTTTAGCTCCTCCTGGCTGTTCCTTAGTCCCTTGATCTCTGTAGCAATAGATTCTCTGCTGTCCTTTATACTGTTTTCAAGCCCAGCGATTAATTATGACTATTATTCTAAATTCACTTTCTGTTATATTGTTTAAATCGTTTTTGATCAGTTCATTAGCTGTTTTTATTTCCTGGAGGTTTTTTTGAGGGGAATTCTTCCGTCTTGTCATTTTGGATACTCCCTGGAGTGGTTCGGGACTGCGGGGCACTTCCCCTGTGCTGTCTTGAATAACTTGCGTTGGTGGGTGGGGCCGCAGTCAGACCTGATGCCTGCCCCCAGCCCACGCTGGGGCCACAGTCTGACTGGTTTGTACCTTCTCTTCTCCTCTCCTAGGGGCAGGATTCTCTGTGGGGTGGTATGGCCTGTCTGGGCTACTTGCACACTGCCAGTCTTGTGGTGCTGGCGATCTGGCGTATTAGCTGTGGTGGATACGCAAGGTGCACAGTGGCAGGAGGGACACTCTCAGCTCGCTTATCCTTTGGTGATCCACTTCGAGAGGGGCCCTGCAGCATTGGGAGGGCATCAGACCCACCGCTGGAAGGATGGATCCGCAGAAGCACAGTGTTGGGTATTTGCACGGTGCAAGCAAGTTCCCTGGCAGGAACCGGTTCCCTTTGGGATTTTGTCTGGGGGATGGGCGAGGGAGATGACACTGGCGAGTGCCTTTGTTCCCCGCCAAGCTGAGCTCTGTCGTCTGGGGCTCAACAACTTTCCCTCCCGTTGTCTTCCAGCCCTTCCATTCTCTGAGCAGAGCTGTTAGCTTATAACCTTCCAGATGTCAAGTCCTGCTTGCTGTCGGAACATACTCCGTCCGGCCCCTCCGCTTTTGCAAGCCAGACTCGGGCGCTCTGCTTGGCCTGCAGGCCGCCCCTCCGCCCCGGCTCCCTCCCACCAGTCCGTGTAGAGCGCACCACCTCGCCGCCCTTCCTACACTCTTCCGTGGGCCTCTCGTCTGCGCTTGGCTCCAGAGACTCTGTTCTGCTAGTCTTCTGGTGGTTTTCTGGGTTATTTAAGCAGGTGTAGGTGGAATCTAAGTGATCAGCAGGACGCGTGGTGAGCTCAGTGTCCTCCTACACTGCCATCTTCCTAGACTAGCATTATGTTTTCAAAATTCATACATGTTATAACCTATACCATTCATTCATTTTTATGACCTACTAATATTCCATTGTGTAGATATACCACATTTTGCTTATTCATCATTTGATGGACTTTTGAGTTCTGTCTACTTTTTGACTATTATGAATACTGCTGTAAATATTTGTGCACAAGTTTTTGTATGGAATTTTTTAAAATTTCTTTTGGGCATATACCTAAGAGTGGAATTTATGGGACATATAGTAATTACATATTTAACTCTTTGAAGAACTGCCAAACTGTTTTTGTAAGTGGCTTTGCCATTTCACATTCCTACCAGCAATTAATGAAGACTCCGATTTCTCTACATCGTCACTTGGTGTATATGTGGTGCATAACATTAAGTCGTTTTCACAGCTTGAACCAATCTTGCATGACTGAGGCAAATCCCACTTGGTCATGGTATATAATTATTTTTACATGTTGTTGGACTCAGTTTGCTAGGATTTTGTTGAGGATTTTTACATTCATATTAATAAGATATATTGATCTGTAGTTTTATTTTCTCGTGATGTCTTCATCTGATTTGGGTACCGGGGTAAAACTTGCCTTATAGATTGAATTGGGTTATTTGATTTTCTTCACAGACTCTTCTCCACCAAGAATATAAGTACTTATGGGCAGAATCAAACTCAAAGACTTACAAACCCATAATCCAATAAAGGTGTGATGAACTGAATTGATTTGGCTGCACAGTGAGCCGCTTCTGTTATAGGTTTCTACCAAATCCTGAGGAAATGGCTTATTTCCCCCCTCTCTCAGTTTTCCTTAATTATACTTGGCTTCTCATTCCAAAGCTTTGAATATGTCTATTTTCATAAGTTTTGTTGGCAATAGAGCAGGTTGATCATTTATTTTTCCTTGTTTCAAATTCTAGGCTTCCTGGAAATTTAGCAAGATATATAAAAAACCTTAAAGTTTGCCATGTATTTTGACTTTTTCTGTGATTTTCTCTTAATGTATTAATACTATAGATATTTTTTTAAAGGTTAAGAAAGTATTGGAATAAGCAAATGTTAATCAATATAAATATTAAATCATTTAATCAAATTTTCATATAATAAATGGAAATCATATAATATTATAAAGGATATTATATAAAAACATTGTAGTTATTCATTCAAAAATATTTATTGAACACCTATTCTTCTTAGACAAATGCAAGATGAATGTTAGGTTGAGGCTATTGGTCCATGTCTTAAAAGTGATGATTTCATTGTTTTTTTCATCAGTGTTCTTTCTGAAGCCATCATTCAAATGCAATCTGGTCAATAAGATAGAAACAGTAGATTTTAGGTGGAGCAAAAAAGGAAAAAAAAGGTGTTTTAAGAGTTCCTCTCTAATAAGAATTAACTTTTTCTTACATCAAGATGGCTACTACCTCACTTTTTCAAAGTTTACCAGGTCCCAGTTCAATTTGAATTAAGGAACATTGATTAATCCTATTGATTTCCATACATTGGGCTCTGATCACTCATATAAAAAGATGAGTGTATTGTTTTTATGGGCATTAAGGTGCTCTCCATAGATGGGAAGATGTGTACCCTATAGAAACCTATGAAAGTCTAAGGAATCCTCAAAAACAGGATCGTGGTCTAAAGGCCAAATCATTCTGCTTCCTGTTTTTGTAAATAGAAATTTATTGGAACAAAGGCACACTTATTCATTTTATTTTCTATAGCTATTTTTCTGCTACAATAACAGGTTGGAGTGGTCCTGATAGAACTGTATGGCCTGCAAAGCCCAAAGCATTTACTAGCTGGCTCTTTACAGAACAAGTTTGCCAGTCCCTTCTCAAAGAACTCTCTCTACTCCTTTGTATCCATCTGAATGAATGAAGAAGATAACTGGCCTGTCCAATTGGACTTTAATCTTGGTCTAGCCAGAGCCACTAAACAAGTACACCTGATACAACATGAGAACAATCCTAATGTAAACTGATTTAATCAAGCACAGAGTTAATAACCACTGAAAAATTAGGAAAGATTTTTCTGAAGAAGAATGAACTGTGAGGCCAGTACTGAAGATAAGGAAAGAACACTATTTAATAATGATAAGGAATCCTTCTCCAATAGAGAAAAAGTACTGGCATGGGGTTTATCCAACACACTACTGCCAACTTGTAATATACAACGTGTGCTCCATTCTTTCCAGAAATTCCTAGGAAAAATTCAGAGAATGATGTTATGCTTATTGTCTTAAGAGAAATGTCAAAGTGTTTGTCTGAAACATGAAAAAAAAATCTCATTTATTGGTGATTTCTTTCACTTTCCTACTAATTACAGGCAGTTTCAGTTGTATTTGAGAAGATGAAAGTATTAGCATGGAGTGTAACCAATTTACTACTCATTTCTTCTCTGGGTCGAGGGAAAATTAATGTGGACCTTATTCACAGTCCATTGTGCAAAGGAGTTCTGTTCCATATAGTCCTTCAGAGATCCAGGATTCTTTCACCTGTGGCTCTTAGCAACCTACTGATTCATCTGGCAGAAGGGAAAAAAATATAAATATACACCTAAAGATAGTGCACATTATGTCTGCTCACATGCTGTTGGCCACAACTTAAGCCACACCAGACTACCGTGGAGCTAGAAAGTGAAGTCTAGAACTCTGCCTTATCGTCACATCTCTTTCCTTCTCTTTTCAGTCCCATTCTGAAGGTCTCAGGACCCATATTATGGCCACATTTTTCCTTTTTACATTTTTTCTTATTATCCTTATCTACTTCCCCTCCTCTTATTTACTGTAAACTTAATGTATCTTCTAAAATACAACTGAAACTGCCTGTAATTAGTAGGAAAGTGAAATAAATCACCAATAAATGAGATTTTTTTTTCATGTTTCAGACAGACACTTTGACATTTCTCTTAAGATAATAAGCACAACATCATCCTCTGAATTTTATCCTGGAATTGCTGGGAAGAATGAACACAAGAGCACTAAAATTGCTCTGCCTACAAAAGTAACATGGATTTGAGAGTTGTTCACTCTATCTCATGAGACACAGGAAAAGAGAACCTTGGGGAAAAAACAAGAAGCAGAGAGACATGAAGGGAAGGAAAAGAAGAGAGACCAGATTGGCTAGGTAGGTGGGGGGGGGGGCATGAAGAGCCCCAGCTAGTAGACATTCCATTTGTCAGGGAATTTCAAGGAATTGTTATTTGACATTGATCTTGATGTGCATTTCTTCCCTATACTGGCATTACTTTCCACTATCCTCATCTTTTTCTGTAAATACTTACCACAAAAAACATTTTTGAGATGGGTATTTTCAGGAAATCAAATAAGAAAAAGTTGCCTAGTATGGCACAAAACAAGTCAAACTCAGGAATGAAAGCCAATGTCAAGAGATGAAAACAGCAAAGAGGCAGGCAGGTTTAGCAAGGCCTGACACAAGAAAATGAAACGTTCCCCTAACCTCCTCAGGAATCTTTGGAGAACACACAGAAGACTTCCCTTAGTTACATACTTTTAAGTCTCAAGTTATTTTACCTGAGTCTTGAAGAAAAGGGCAGTCTCAAAAACTGGAGGACTTGGGACAGATGGGTTCCCACTATGATGTGTGTTAGCTTTCCAAGTGACTCATCCTATGTGCCAAATGGTCTCCAGGCCCATGAAAGGCACATGTGGAGACGTGAAGTTTATCACATCTCTAACCTAGTCCTAGGCATAGAGTACCATACAGCTTCTTCTGAGTACTTGATGATGTTGCTATAAAAAATTGTAGTTTGCCATGATGTAAACCTCAAGGTTGAATGGAATCAGTACCTGGCAGGCAGAAAGTAAGGCTCTGTTTCTTCAGCTCTGATGATCCTTGCTTGCACCCAAAGTAGGAGGAAGTCTTATAGATGCTGGGATCCACTGGCAAGACCTGTAGACAAAATTACATATGAGATGGCTGCAGGCTTTGCAGAGAAGATCTGTGAGCACTAGTCAGAATCTAGTGCAGAAAGGGAAATCAGACTTGTGCTTGGATTTTTCAGATAAAGAAAGTACTATTTATTTTTTAAATATATTTTTTAATGTTATTTTTTTTTGAAAGAAGAGAGCATGAGCAGGGGAGGGGCAGAAAGAGAGGGAGATACAGAATTTGAAGAAGGCTCCAGGCTCTGAGCTGTCAGCACAGAGCCCAACGCAGGACTCAAACCCATGAACTATGAGATCATGACCTGAGCCGAAGTCAGATGCTTAACTGACTGAGCCATCCAGGGGCCCCAAAGAAATCACCATTTGGGAAAAAAAAAAATGAAAACAACATGAAGGTGCTTGCTCACAATCAAAATATCAAATTTTATTCTTTGGCAGTAAGAAAGACACAGTGAAGTATCAAAAGTCTAGGCAAGTAATAATAGTTTAAAAGTCACAGGTCTATTAAAATACACTAAAGACTAAATACCATGTTGAATTTGAATCTAACTTTTCTTCACTGATTCCAAAAGCACTCTAGACTCTTATGGTGTCTCAAGGTCATCATTATAAATAATACCATAACATTTTCGGCTATTATTATTAAGTAATCATACCTGCCTTTACTCAGTACTTATTATTTGCCAGAAACCATGCTAAAGCCTTCAGATATTGTCTTATTTAATTACCACACCAAATTTTTGAGCTAGTTATTACTACCTCCATTTTTCAAAGGAAAAAACTGAGACTTAAAAGGTCAGCCTTCTAGGAAACCAACTTCCTAGGAAAAACTAGGATTTGTATTAATATGTGTTGACTCCAAAACCACTGCCCTTACCTAGTTCACCACCTTTCATGTAAGACATTGGCCCCAGTTACAAGAATCTTAGAGTTCACCCATTGAGATAAAAATGAATATGAGACTCATTCAGAAATAAGTTATGGAGAATTATTGGTGCCACAGGAGTTGAGAAAAAACAGAAATGTGTTTACTAAAGAAGTTAGAAATGTTTTGTGAAGAAGGAAGGACATAAGCTAGTCTGTGAGAGTTGACTAGGGTTTCTGTTTGTAGAATCTCTGATGAGTGTCATTGACAGGAAATCCTTTATGCAATGCTTCCTAATGATGTATTATTTAAATAATTCTTATGAAAGCACTGTGAAGTAAGAAGAGCAAATTTCATGATCTTAGCGTCACAGATAACAAGCCAGGGACAAAAGGGGCACCTGGGTGGCTCAGTCAGTTAAGTGTCCAACTCTTGGTTTTCGTTCAGGGCATGATCTCATGGTTTTGTGAGTCTGAGCCCCGCTTTGGCCTGTGTGCTGGCAGTGCAAAGCCTGCTTGGGATTCTCTGTCTTCCTGTCTCTATGCCTCTCCCCCCACTCAGGCTGTCTCTGTCTCTCTCAAAAATAAATAAATAAATAAATAAATAAATAAATAAATGAATAAATAAAGCAAGCCAGGGTCCAGGGAGGGACAATGACTGCTGGGTACCCTTATGTGATAATGTGGTCAGAGGGCAGAGACAAGATGTAGGTTTTTGCAGTCAACCATGTCTATTATTTCTCACCACTCTGCTGACACACACACACACAATTACATGCAAGTATACATATACATACACACATAATCTCAAACCAGTAGCTGCACAGAAAGTCCCACATTTCCGTCCTAGACTCTGACTAGCCACGGGGCTTTGACAGACATAGATAACATCCCAGCAGATATATTATCCCCAACTGCACCACTACTGAGTATTTGAAGTCCATATTTTTAGTCTTTTCATTTATAAAAATTACAGTGAAAACATCATTTGAAGATAAAAGGGCAAATGTGATCACAGAAACTAAGGACAATTAATAAATCAAAACTTTAATAAAGCTGTTTTATAGGCAGAAGCTATTCTGGAAATGGTCCTCAAGCCTGCGACTACTCTCCTAAAGGAGAAGTCTTTAAAGGAACAAAGAAAATCGTGAACGAGGACATAGAAGATTCTGTTTGAGAAGTTTCCAAGCACTAAATGAATGGTTTCTTGGGCATGGACTATGGTATGCTGCTTATTAATCTTACTGCCTTGCCATTTCATTGAGACCCTGAACTGGCTTTGCATTACCTTTCTGTGTTTAATGGTGGTGTTTGATCTTCATATATACGTATATATCTATTATTAGGAAAAGAATCATTTGGTAGAACTTTTTCCTGAATATCTCATATCAGTTTAGGAGAGTGGATTATATTTTGCCTTTTCAGTTTTTCCAAAACATAAACGTTAGAAAATACACTCAGCCTAGATTTTAAATTTGCTGGTTGATCTGGCTGACTAGTAAAGAGAAAAGGTAGGTGTGGGGACTCGATATATTTACAGAGATAGGGCATATTTTTGTCCATATTTATGAAGAATAGTGTTTTTTAAAATACTTTCATTTCCACTGAGTCATTCAGTTCTCATGGTCCCCTTGAGAGGTTCAGAAGGCAGACACATTTACTACCATTTGACTGATGGAAAGACTGTACCTAAAATAGGCTCAGAATTTGCTCAAGATAAAATTGAGAGCAAATGGTGAAGGTGGACTTGAACTTTGTTTCTGTCTCCTGGTCAGGTATTCATTCTACCTCACCAGTCTCTACCCGCCCATTTTCCTATAGCTTTCTTTCACTAGCAAGCCATTACTTTTGTGTTTAGGGAGAGAAGTTTTTGATTTGCCACGGCTCCTTATTTCCCTACAAATACATTCTCTTTGCTTTAACATCTTTCTTCATGGACTTTGGGATATTTTACCATGGCAGGAAAAAGATAAGTAGTATAAAAGATAGAGAAGATTTAGTTGTGTTCCTTCCCCCAAATTTCATATCCCTGATGTGCGGAAGGTGTTCCATATTTCCCCCTACTCCTGCAAGTCCTGACCACAGGACCGCATCCAACATCAGCTACACTGATGGATATAGTATAGTAAGTTACTCCCCTTTGCAATATTATTTGTGTGTTCTAAAGCCAACTCCTCTATTTAGGAAGAAAAGACTTTATCCAAAGATCAAGGAATATCAGCCATCAGCTATACTGTTTTGTCCTATATGTTAATGGTGACGAATTTTCATTGATTTTTTCCCCTAAAATTGTATCATAGTTGAGGAAATTCATGTTTCAAGACTCTAAGGAAGTTGTCCAAGATTACAAAGCTAGCAATTATAAAGGTGAGCTTAGAAGAATGAAGTAAATAAAGACATATACCTAGGCACAGTAAATACTGCTGGTTCTTTGCCAACATTCATTTCCACGTTCCTCCTTAAAAATGAAATATATATATATACATATATATATATATATATATATATTTCTAAAAAGCTGAAAAGATATGTGTGGATCTGTGTGTGTGTGTGTGTGTGTGTATATATATATATATATATATAT